>NC_090652.1:2242351-2542351 GCF_040937935.1 Hyperolius riggenbachi
ACAATGCGGTAGTGTCTTCTGAGGACAGAGAGTTCTAGCATGGATCAGAGATCAGACAATGCAGTAGTGTGTCTCTTCTGAGGACAGAGAGTTCTAGCATGGATCAGAGATCAGACAATGCAGTAGTGTGTCTCTTCTGAGGACAGAGAGCTCTAGCATGGATCAGAGATCAGACAATGCGGTAGTGTCTTCTGAGGACAGACAGCTCTAGCATGGATCAGAGATCAGACAATGTGGTAGTGTGTCTCTTCTGAGGACAGAGAGTTCTAGCATGGATCAGAGATCAGACAATGCGGTAGTGTGTCTCTTCTGAGGACAGAGAGTTCTAGCATGGATCAGAGATCAGACAATGCAGTAGTGTCTTCTGAGGACAGAGAGTTCTAGCATGGATCAGAGATCAGACAATGCAGTAGTGTGTCTCTCCTGAGGACAGAGAGCTCTAGCATGGATCAGAGATCAGACAATGCAGTAGTGTCTCTTCTGAGGACAGAGAGTTCCAGCATGGATCAGAGATCAGACAATGCGGTAGTGTCTCTTCTGAGGACAGAGAGTTCTAGCATGGATCAGAGATCAGACAATGCAGTAGTGTCTTCTGAGGACAGAGAGTTCTAGCATGGATCAGAGATCAGACAATGCAGTAGTGTGTCTCTCCTGAGGACAGAGAGCTCTAGCATGGATCAGAGATCAGACAATGTGGTAGTGTGTCTCTTCTGAGGACAGAGAGTTCTAGCATGGATCAGAGATCAGACAATGCAGTAGTGTGTCTCTCCTGAGGACAGAGAGCTCTAGCATGGATCAGAGATCAGACAATGCAGTAGTGTCTCTTCTGAGGACAGAGAGTTCCAGCATGGATCAGAGATCAGACAATGCGGTAGTGTCTCTTCTGAGGACAGAGAGTTCTAGCATGGATCAGAGATCAGACAATGCGGTAGTGTCTCTCCTGAGGACAGAGAGTGCTAGCATGGATCAGACATCAGACAATGCGGTAGTGTGTCTCTTCTGAGGACAGAGAGTCCTAGCATGGATCAGAGATCAGACAATGCGGGAGTGTGTCTCTTCTGAGGACAGCGAGCTCTAGCATGGATCAGAGATCAGACAATGCGGTAGTGTGTCTCTTCTGAGGACAGAGAGTTCTAGCATGGATCAGAGATCAGACAATGCAGTAGTGTCTTCTGAGGACAGAGAGTTCTAGCATGGATCAGAGATCAGACAATGCAGTAGTGTGTCTCTCCTGAGGACAGAGAGCTCTAGCATGGATCAGAGATCAGACAATGCAGTAGTGTCTCTTCTGAGGACAGAGAGTTCCAGCATGGATCAGAGATCAGACAATGCGGTAGTGTCTCTTCTGAGGACAGAGAGTTCTAGCATGGATCAGAGATCAGACAATGCAGTAGTGTCTTCTGAGGACAGAGAGTTCTAGCATGGATCAGAGATCAGACAATGCAGTAGTGTGTCTCTCCTGAGGACAGAGAGCTCTAGCATGGATCAGAGATCAGACAATGTGGTAGTGTGTCTCTTCTGAGGACAGAGAGTTCTAGCATGGATCAGAGATCAGACAATGCAGTAGTGTGTCTCTCCTGAGGACAGAGAGCTCTAGCATGGATCAGAGATCAGACAATGCAGTAGTGTCTCTTCTGAGGACAGAGAGTTCCAGCATGGATCAGAGATCAGACAATGCGGTAGTGTCTCTTCTGAGGACAGAGAGTTCTAGCATGGATCAGAGATCAGACAATGCGGTAGTGTCTCTCCTGAGGACAGAGAGTGCTAGCATGGATCAGACATCAGACAATGCGGTAGTGTGTCTCTTCTGAGGACAGAGAGTCCTAGCATGGATCAGAGATCAGACAATGCGGGAGTGTGTCTCTTCTGAGGACAGCGAGCTCTAGCATGGATCAGAGATCAGACAATGCGGTAGTGTGTCTCTTCTGAGGACAGAGAGTTCTAGCATGGATCAGAGATCAGACAAGGCGGTAGTGTGTCTCTTCTGAGGACAGAGAGTTCTAGCATGGATCAGAGATCAGACAATGCGGTAGTGTCTCTTCTGAGGACAGAGAGGTCTAGCCTGGATCAGAGATCAGACAATGCGGTAGTGTGTCTCTTCTGAGGACAGAGAGTTCTAGCATGGATCAGAGATCAGACAATGTGGTAGTGTCTCTTCTGAGGACAGAGAGTTCTAGCATGGATCAGAGATCAGACAATGCGGTAGTGTGTCTCTACTGAGGACAGAGAGTTCTAGCATGGATCAGAGATCAGACAATGCGGTAGTGTGTCTCTACTGAGGACAGAGAGTTCTAGCATGGATCAGAGATCAGACAATGCGGTAGTGTGTCTCTACTGAGGACAGAGAGTTCTAGCATGGATCAGAGATCAGACAATGCGGTAGTGTGTCTCTTCTGAGGACAGATAGGTCTAGCATGGATCAGAGATCAGACAATGCGGTAGTGTGTCTCTTCTGAGGACAGAGAGGTCTAGCATGGATCAGAGATCAGACAACGCGGTAGTGTCTCTTCTGAGGACAGAGAGCTCTAGCATGGATCAGAGATCAGACAATGCGGGAGTGTGTCTCTTCTGAGGACAGAGAGGTCTAGCCTGGATCAGAGATCAGACAATGCGGGAGTGTGTCTCTTCTGAGGACAGAGAGGTCCAGCATGGATGAGAGATCAGACAATGCGGTAGTGTGTCTCTTCTGAGGACAGAGAGCTCTAGCATGGATCAGAGATCAGAGAATGCGGTAGTGTGTCTCTTCTGAGGACAGAGAGCTCTAGCCTGGATCAGAGATCAGACAATGCGGGAGTGTGTCTCTTCTGAGGACAGAGAGGTCCAGCATGGATGAGAGATCAGACAATGCGGTAGTGTGTCTCTTCTGAGGACAGAGAGCTCTAGCATGGATCAGAGATCAGACAATAGGGTAGTGTCTCTCTGAGGACAGAGAGTTCTAGCATGGATCAGAGATCAGACAATGCGGTAGGGTGTCTCTCCTGAGGACAGAGAGGTCTAGCATGGATCAGAGATCAGACAATGTGGTAGTGTGTCTCTTCTGAGGACAGAGAGCTCTAGCATGGATCAGAGATCAGACAATGCGGTAGTGTGTCTCTTCTGAGGACAGAGAGCTCTAGCATGGATCAGAGATCAGACAGTACGGTAGTGCGTCTCTTCTGAGGACAGAGAGTTTTAGCATGGATCAGAGATCAGACAATAGGGTAGTGTCTCTCTGAGGACAGAGAGTTCTAGCATGGATCAGAGATCAGACAATGCGGTAGTGTGTCTCTCCTGAGGACAGAGAGGTCTAGCATGGATCAGAGATCAGACAATGTGGTAGTGTGTCTCTTCTGAGGACAGAGAGTTCTAGCATGGATCAGAGATCAGACAATGCGGTAGTGTGTCTCTCTGAGGACAGAGAGGTCTAGCATGGATCAGAGATCAGACAATGTGGTAGTGTGTCTCTTCTGAGGACAGAGAGGTTCAGCATGGATCAGAGATCAGACAATGTGGTTGTGTGTCTCTCTGAGGACAGAGAGGTCTAGCATGGATCAGAGATCAGACAATGTGGTAGTGTGTCTTCTCTGAGGACAGAGAGGTCTAGCATGGATCCGAGATCAGACAATGTGGTTGTGTGTCTCTCTGAGGACAGAGAGGTCTAGCATGGATCAGAGATCAGACAATGCGGTAGTGTCTCTCCTGAGGACAGAGAGTTCCAGCATGGATCAGAGATCAGACAATGCGGTAGTGTGTCTCTCCTGAGGACAGAGAGCTCTAGCATGGATCAGAGATCAGACAATGCGGTAGTGTCTCTCCTGAGGACAGAGAGTTCCAGCATGGATCAGAGATCAGACAATGCGGTAGTGTGTCTCTTCTGAGGACAGAGAGTTCTAGCATGGATCAGAGATCAGACAATGCAGTAGTGTGTCTCTTCTGAGGACAGAGAGTTCCAGCATGGATCAGAGATCAGACAATGCGGTAGTGTGTCTCTCCTGAGGACAGAGAGTTCTAGCATGGATCAGAGATCAGACAATGCGGTAGTGTGTCTCTTCTGAGGACAGAGAGTTCCAGCATGGATCAGAGATCAGACAATGCGGTAGTGTGTCTCTTCTGAGGACAGAGAGTTCTAGCATGGATCAAAGATCAGACAATGCGGTAGTGTGTATCTTCTGAGGACAGAGAGTTCCAGCATGGATCAAAGATCAGACAATGCGGTAGTGTGTATCTTCTGAGGACAGAGAGTTCTAGCATGGATCAGAGATCAGACAATGCGGTAGTGTGTCTCTTCTGAGGACAGAGAGTTCTAGCATGGATCAGAGATCAGACAATGCGGTAGTGTGTCTCTTCTGAGGACAGAGAGGTCTAGCATGGACCAGAGATCAGACAATGCGGTAGTGTGTCTCTCTTCTGAGGACAGAGAGCTCTAGCATGGATCAGAGATCAGACAATGCGGTAGTGTCTCTCCTGAGGACAGAGAGTTCTAGCATGGATCAGAGATCAGACAATGCGGTAGTGTGTCTCTTCTGTGGACAGAGAGCTCTAGCATGGATCAGAGATCAGACAATGCGGTAGTGTGTCTCTTCCGAGGACAGAGAGTTCTAGCATGGATCAGAGATCAGACAATGCGGTAGTGTGTCTCTTCCGAGGACAGAGAGCTCTAGCATGGATCAGAGATCAGACAATGCGGTAGTGTCTCTTCTGAGGACAGAGAGTTCTAGCATGGATCAGAGATCAGACTATGCGGTAGTGTGTCTCTTCTGAGGACAGAGAGTTCTAGCATGGATCAGAGATCAGACAATGCGGTAGTGTGTCTCTTCCGAGGACAGAGAGGTTCAGCATGGATCAGAGATCAGACAATGTGGTTGTGTGTCTTCTCTGAGGACAGAGAGGTCTAGCATGGATCAGAGATCAGACAATGTGGTTGTGTGTCTCTCTGAGGACAGAGAGGTCTAGCATGGATCAGAGATCAGACAATGCGGTAGTGTCTCTCCTGAGGACAGAGAGTTCTAGCATGGGTCAGAGATCAGACAATGTGGTAGTGTGTCTCTTCTGAGGACAGAGAGTTCTAGCATGGGTCAGAGATCAGACAATGTGGTAGTGTGTCTTTTCTGAGGCCAGAGAGCTCTAGCATGGATCAGAGATCAGACAATGCGGTAGTGTGTCTCTTCCGAGGACAGAGAGCTCTAGCATGGATCAGAGATCAGACAATGCGGTAGTGTCTCTTCTGAGGACAGAGAGTTCCAGCATGGATCAGAGATCAGACAATGCGGTAGTGTCTCTTCTGAGGACAGAGAGTTCTAGCATGGATCAGAGATCAGACAATGCGGTAGTGTCTCTCCTGAGGACAGAGAGTGCTAGCATGGATCAGACATCAGACAATGCGGTAGTGTGTCTCTTCTGAGGACAGAGAGTCCTAGCATGGATCAGAGATCAGACAATGCGGGAGTGTGTCTCTTCTGAGGACAGCGAGCTCTAGCATGGATCAGAGATCAGACAATGCGGTAGTGTGTCTCTTCTGAGGACAGAGAGTTCTAGCATGGATCAGAGATCAGACAATGCAGTAGTGTCTTCTGAGGACAGAGAGTTCTAGCATGGATCAGAGATCAGACAATGCAGTAGTGTGTCTCTCCTGAGGACAGAGAGCTCTAGCATGGATCAGAGATCAGACAATGCAGTAGTGTCTCTTCTGAGGACAGAGAGTTCCAGCATGGATCAGAGATCAGACAATGCGGTAGTGTCTCTTCTGAGGACAGAGAGTTCTAGCATGGATCAGAGATCAGACAATGCAGTAGTGTCTTCTGAGGACAGAGAGTTCTAGCATGGATCAGAGATCAGACAATGCAGTAGTGTGTCTCTCCTGAGGACAGAGAGCTCTAGCATGGATCAGAGATCAGACAATGTGGTAGTGTGTCTCTTCTGAGGACAGAGAGTTCTAGCATGGATCAGAGATCAGACAATGCAGTAGTGTGTCTCTCCTGAGGACAGAGAGCTCTAGCATGGATCAGAGATCAGACAATGCAGTAGTGTCTCTTCTGAGGACAGAGAGTTCCAGCATGGATCAGAGATCAGACAATGCGGTAGTGTCTCTTCTGAGGACAGAGAGTTCTAGCATGGATCAGAGATCAGACAATGCGGTAGTGTCTCTCCTGAGGACAGAGAGTGCTAGCATGGATCAGACATCAGACAATGCGGTAGTGTGTCTCTTCTGAGGACAGAGAGTCCTAGCATGGATCAGAGATCAGACAATGCGGGAGTGTGTCTCTTCTGAGGACAGCGAGCTCTAGCATGGATCAGAGATCAGACAATGCGGTAGTGTGTCTCTTCTGAGGACAGAGAGTTCTAGCATGGATCAGAGATCAGACAAGGCGGTAGTGTGTCTCTTCTGAGGACAGAGAGTTCTAGCATGGATCAGAGATCAGACAATGCGGTAGTGTCTCTTCTGAGGACAGAGAGGTCTAGCCTGGATCAGAGATCAGACAATGCGGTAGTGTGTCTCTTCTGAGGACAGAGAGTTCTAGCATGGATCAGAGATCAGACAATGTGGTAGTGTCTCTTCTGAGGACAGAGAGTTCTAGCATGGATCAGAGATCAGACAATGCGGTAGTGTGTCTCTACTGAGGACAGAGAGTTCTAGCATGGATCAGAGATCAGACAATGCGGTAGTGTGTCTCTACTGAGGACAGAGAGTTCTAGCATGGATCAGAGATCAGACAATGCGGTAGTGTGTCTCTACTGAGGACAGAGAGTTCTAGCATGGATCAGAGATCAGACAATGCGGTAGTGTGTCTCTTCTGAGGACAGATAGGTCTAGCATGGATCAGAGATCAGACAATGCGGTAGTGTGTCTCTTCTGAGGACAGAGAGGTCTAGCATGGATCAGAGATCAGACAACGCGGTAGTGTCTCTTCTGAGGACAGAGAGCTCTAGCATGGATCAGAGATCAGACAATGCGGGAGTGTGTCTCTTCTGAGGACAGAGAGGTCTAGCCTGGATCAGAGATCAGACAATGCGGGAGTGTGTCTCTTCTGAGGACAGAGAGGTCCAGCATGGATGAGAGATCAGACAATGCGGTAGTGTGTCTCTTCTGAGGACAGAGAGCTCTAGCATGGATCAGAGATCAGAGAATGCGGTAGTGTGTCTCTTCTGAGGACAGAGAGCTCTAGCCTGGATCAGAGATCAGACAATGCGGGAGTGTGTCTCTTCTGAGGACAGAGAGGTCCAGCATGGATGAGAGATCAGACAATGCGGTAGTGTGTCTCTTCTGAGGACAGAGAGCTCTAGCATGGATCAGAGATCAGACAATAGGGTAGTGTCTCTCTGAGGACAGAGAGTTCTAGCATGGATCAGAGATCAGACAATGCGGTAGGGTGTCTCTCCTGAGGACAGAGAGGTCTAGCATGGATCAGAGATCAGACAATGTGGTAGTGTGTCTCTTCTGAGGACAGAGAGCTCTAGCATGGATCAGAGATCAGACAATGCGGTAGTGTGTCTCTTCTGAGGACAGAGAGCTCTAGCATGGATCAGAGATCAGACAGTACGGTAGTGCGTCTCTTCTGAGGACAGAGAGTTTTAGCATGGATCAGAGATCAGACAATAGGGTAGTGTCTCTCTGAGGACAGAGAGTTCTAGCATGGATCAGAGATCAGACAATGCGGTAGTGTGTCTCTCCTGAGGACAGAGAGGTCTAGCATGGATCAGAGATCAGACAATGTGGTAGTGTGTCTCTTCTGAGGACAGAGAGTTCTAGCATGGATCAGAGATCAGACAATGCGGTAGTGTGTCTCTCTGAGGACAGAGAGGTCTAGCATGGATCAGAGATCAGACAATGTGGTAGTGTGTCTCTTCTGAGGACAGAGAGGTTCAGCATGGATCAGAGATCAGACAATGTGGTTGTGTGTCTCTCTGAGGACAGAGAGGTCTAGCATGGATCAGAGATCAGACAATGTGGTAGTGTGTCTTCTCTGAGGACAGAGAGGTCTAGCATGGATCCGAGATCAGACAATGTGGTTGTGTGTCTCTCTGAGGACAGAGAGGTCTAGCATGGATCAGAGATCAGACAATGCGGTAGTGTCTCTCCTGAGGACAGAGAGTTCCAGCATGGATCAGAGATCAGACAATGCGGTAGTGTGTCTCTCCTGAGGACAGAGAGCTCTAGCATGGATCAGAGATCAGACAATGCGGTAGTGTCTCTCCTGAGGACAGAGAGTTCCAGCATGGATCAGAGATCAGACAATGCGGTAGTGTGTCTCTTCTGAGGACAGAGAGTTCTAGCATGGATCAGAGATCAGACAATGCAGTAGTGTGTCTCTTCTGAGGACAGAGAGTTCCAGCATGGATCAGAGATCAGACAATGCGGTAGTGTGTCTCTCCTGAGGACAGAGAGTTCTAGCATGGATCAGAGATCAGACAATGCGGTAGTGTGTCTCTTCTGAGGACAGAGAGTTCCAGCATGGATCAGAGATCAGACAATGCGGTAGTGTGTCTCTTCTGAGGACAGAGAGTTCTAGCATGGATCAAAGATCAGACAATGCGGTAGTGTGTATCTTCTGAGGACAGAGAGTTCCAGCATGGATCAAAGATCAGACAATGCGGTAGTGTGTATCTTCTGAGGACAGAGAGTTCTAGCATGGATCAGAGATCAGACAATGCGGTAGTGTGTCTCTTCTGAGGACAGAGAGTTCTAGCATGGATCAGAGATCAGACAATGCGGTAGTGTGTCTCTTCTGAGGACAGAGAGGTCTAGCATGGACCAGAGATCAGACAATGCGGTAGTGTGTCTCTCTTCTGAGGACAGAGAGCTCTAGCATGGATCAGAGATCAGACAATGCGGTAGTGTCTCTCCTGAGGACAGAGAGTTCTAGCATGGATCAGAGATCAGACAATGCGGTAGTGTGTCTCTTCTGTGGACAGAGAGCTCTAGCATGGATCAGAGATCAGACAATGCGGTAGTGTGTCTCTTCCGAGGACAGAGAGTTCTAGCATGGATCAGAGATCAGACAATGCGGTAGTGTGTCTCTTCCGAGGACAGAGAGCTCTAGCATGGATCAGAGATCAGACAATGCGGTAGTGTCTCTTCTGAGGACAGAGAGTTCTAGCATGGATCAGAGATCAGACTATGCGGTAGTGTGTCTCTTCTGAGGACAGAGAGTTCTAGCATGGATCAGAGATCAGACAATGCGGTAGTGTGTCTCTTCCGAGGACAGAGAGGTTCAGCATGGATCAGAGATCAGACAATGTGGTTGTGTGTCTTCTCTGAGGACAGAGAGGTCTAGCATGGATCAGAGATCAGACAATGTGGTTGTGTGTCTCTCTGAGGACAGAGAGGTCTAGCATGGATCAGAGATCAGACAATGCGGTAGTGTCTCTCCTGAGGACAGAGAGTTCTAGCATGGGTCAGAGATCAGACAATGTGGTAGTGTGTCTCTTCTGAGGACAGAGAGTTCTAGCATGGGTCAGAGATCAGACAATGTGGTAGTGTGTCTTTTCTGAGGCCAGAGAGCTCTAGCATGGATCAGAGATCAGACAATGCGGTAGTGTGTCTCTTCCGAGGACAGAGAGCTCTAGCATGGATCAGAGATCAGACAATGCGGTAGTGTCTCTTCTGAGGACAGAGAGTTCTAGCATGGATCAGAGATCAGACAATGCGGTAGTGTGTCTCCTCTGAGGACAGAGAGCTCCAGCATGGATCAGAGATCAGACAATGCGGTAGTGTGTCTTCTCTGAGGACAGAGAGCTCTAGCATGGATCAGAGATCAGACAATGCAGTAGTGTGTCTCTTCTGAGGACAGAGAGTTCTAGCATGGATCAGAGATCAGACAATGCAGTAGTGTGTCTCTTCTGAGGACAGAGAGTTCTAGCATGGATCAGAGATCAGACAATGCAGTAGTGTGTCTCTTCTGAGGACAGAGAGTTCTAGCATGGATCAGAGATCAGACAATGCAGTAGTGTGTCTCTTCTGAGGACAGAGAGTTCTAGCATGGATCAGAGATCAGTCAATGCATATTTGTGTCCAGCAAGGCCCCATGAATCCACAGATGTGCAACATGAGCGGTAAACTTGGAAGTGTTACGGAAGTAGAGTGCTGGACCGACCACGCCCACTTTTCATGCGACTCTAAAAGCTGAGCTAATTGATATTGCACTGGAAAAGTTTAGCTCTTTGTTTGATTGAGACGACTTTGTGATTCTGTAATTGCAATATGATTGTATGAGGTTATGATGCATTCGATATGATTTTGTAATTGTACGTTTGCCTGATTTAAAAATGGATTTTATAGACGTTCCAGAGAGCTGCCTTTCTTGCACAATATTTTTGAAAATTCTGGCATGCAGAGCAGAGACTATGGGAGAGCGGGCATGCAGGATCTGCAGCAGACAAGTTCCGGATCGTTTGCATCTGTAAATACAGATTTTGGATTCTGTTCGGGGCTGTAGAGTCAAAAATCATCCAAATCCAACTCTGACTCCTCAGTTTATGAAACCCCCGACTCCCCCGAGGTACCCAAAATGACTCAGACTCCTCGACTCAGAGTCTCCACAGGCCTGATTCTACCTGTGTTCACAACACGCTTCATACACAGGAATATCATTCGGGGGATGCTTCGTGGATTTTTCTGCAAACTGATCTGCAACGCCTACTGAAGCCATTTCCCAAATCTTCTCTATTCCATTTACACCCTGCTCCTCTCACCCCCAGCATCCCATCCCCCCCCCCCCCCCCCGTATCCAGAACCCCCTGACCCCCCCCCCCTTCCATACCCAGAACCCCCTTCAGGCTGCCAGAGCGGTCTTTCTTCCTCCCCTCCTGCTGTATCTGCTGTCCTCTACGCCCCAGACAACGTACAGGTGGTCCCCGATTAACAACTCAGATAGGGACTTACAGGTTCATTCTTAACCTGAATCCGTTCTTAAAGAGGAACTCCAGTGAAAATAATGTAATATAAAGTGCTTAATTTTTACAATAATTATGTATAAATGATTTAGTCAGTGTTCCCCCATTGTGAAATCTTTCCTCTCCCTGATTTACATTCTGACATTTATCACATGGTGACAGTTTTACTGCTGGCAGGTGATGTAGCTGCTGCATGCTTTTTTGGCAGTTGGAAACAGCTGTAAACAGCTATTTCCCACAATGCAACAAGATTCACAGACAGGAAACTGCCAGGAGTACCACGGTCCTCAGAGCTTCTAGTGGGAGGGGTTTCACCACAATATCAGTCATACAGCTCCCCCTGATGGTCTGTTTGTGAAAATGAATGGATTTCTCACGTAAAAGGGGGTATCAGCTACTGATTGGGGTAAAGTTCAATTCTTGGTCAGAGTTTCTCTTTAAGTCAGAACATCGTGCCATCTCTGTCCCCTGTACTCCCCCCCCCCACTTTCCCCACTGTGTTACCTCTGTCCCCTCAGTGCCCCCTCATTGTGTCCCGTCCCCTCAGCCCCCCCCCCCCTCCCCCGGTGCCTCCTGTCCCAGTGATTATCGTAATGTGCTTATTTCGCTTATGCAGTATTTCACATAAAATTTTGCAGTTATGATCGTATGTAATCACGATTTTGGAATTGAACCGATTTCAGATAATCTACGGAAACTTCAACAGGATCCCAGAGCTGGATGACAGGTTTGCTTTAAAATGTAAACAATGTGTCTGCAGATCTCGGTATATAGCATAGTGCACCGCAGCAGGTGGTTATTTCACCAAGATGAAAAGAAACATTTCTCCTTTACATTTTTTTACACCAATTTTCCAGGGCCTGCGGGGTCGGTACAAAAATACTCCAACTCCTCAGAACAGACAGGTTTTGGAGTAGTCCATCTCCTCATGGGGGATTCTCAGGGTTTTCTTTAGTTTCAAAAGCACTTAGCATGTCCAAGCATTACCAATGTCCTTATTGTACTCTGCGTTAAAAGGATCCCGAGAGGAGAGGGAGATGGGATCCAGTGTTCCATGGCTCGGAGGGCAGAGAGGAGAGCGGGGGAGGAGAAAGGGGGGGGGGGGGCATGGGAGTGGTAGGCACTGGTGACTGCATATGCATGCTTCTTTGCTTGCCTCTGGTATCCTTTAGGCAGGGGTCACACTTGTCTTTCAGTTTCTACACTTTTCAGAAAACAAAGACAAATGTGACCTCTACCGTACAACAGCTAATGTAATTTACAGAGAAATTTGACAAATTGCGCAAGATGTCAGTTTTTTTTCTGCGTGTGAAATCTACATTCAAGTGTGACCTAGCTCATTGATTAACATGAGTTCTCAGTTGAAAACCGTTTTTCTGTGCAGAAAACGAGCACGAAAGCCGACGAGTACGACCCCTGCCTTAAAGGATACCAGAGGTGACATGATGAGATAGACAGGTGTATGTACAGTGCCTAGCACACTAATAACTAGGCTGTGTTCCTTTTTTTCTTTTCTCTGCCTGAAAGAGTTAAATATCAGGTAGGTAAGTGGCTGACTCAGTCCTGACTCAGACAGGAAGTGACTACAGTGTGACCCTCACTGATAAGAAATTCTCCTTTTTTACCTCTTTCTTGCTCTCAGAAGCCATTTTCTGCTAGGAAAGTGTTTTATAGTTGGAATTTCTTATCAGTGAGGGTCACACTGTAGTCACTTCCTGTCTGAGTCAGGACTGAGTCAGCCACTTACATACCTGATATTTAACTCTTTCAGGCAGAGACAGAAAAAAAAAAAAAAGGTACACAGCATAGTTATGTGTGTGCTAGGCACTGTACATACACATGTCTATCTCATCATGTCACATGTCACTTCGGGTATCCTTTAAGAAGGCAAATCACACCATTGCTTATTAGTAGGAACGCTTTTCTGTCTGTTTTAGCCCCCTATACTCTCCTTGTGGTTCTGGGTCACCCCCAGCTGCTTGGTTACTGTGTTCTCCTAATATAGGGGATTATTTCCATGATTTGGGGATTCTATAGCATACACATATTAGAAGCCTTCATCTCTAGTGTAGACTGATGTATATATGTAACTGACATGCTAGCACAGGAACAAAAATGGCCGCCCCGTACACACAGCGTGCAGACGCAATACTCACTCCAGCAGAGCCGTGTTCATGTCCTGAGTAAACAGGATAGCCTTCTTCTCACCCTCCGACGCCCGCACAGCCTGAAACATCAACAATAGAGCGTTTAAAGCGGGATTGTCACCATAAAAATCAAATTTCAACAGCAACTGGTCTGAGTGTATTAACCTCCCTGGTGGTTAATTTTTTTTTTCCAAATTGAAAAAATCCTTTTTTAAAAATTTTTTTTTTTTGTTTCATGTAAAGCTACCAGAGTGGTAGCTACATGAAACACCACTAGAGGGCGCATGTGGCCCTCTAGTGCGATCGTCGCCGGCATCAATAGCAAACAGGGGAACGCATATATAACGCGTTCCCCTGTTTGGCTTCTCCTGTCGCCATGGCGACGATCGGGATGACGTCATGGACGTCAGCCGACGTCCTGACGTCAGGCACACCCGATCCAGCCCATAGCGCTGCCCGGAACTCATTGATCCGGGCAGCGCAGGGCTCTGGCGGGGGGGGCCCTCTTCAGCCGCTGCGTGCGGCCGATCGCCGCAGAGCGGCGGCGATCAAGCTGTGCGCGCGGCTAGCAAAGTGCTGGCTGCGCGCACAGCACTTTACAGCATGTAAATCGCCCCACCAGGGGCTGAGATCTCCCCCTGCGCGGCATAGCCCGAGCTCAGCTCGGGCTTACCGCCAGGGAGGTTAAGTGATAAAGATATTAATCCCGCCTCCGAAACTTTCAAAACTTTTTCTGCTGTTATGGTTTGGAGTAATCACATAATTTAGGAGTACTGGCCCTTTAATGCGTACATTTGAAATCGGCGCCGGTAGACTTGGGCGCAGGATCCAGCTGTTATATGGCTGATCCTGCTTCTGCACAAGTCCGGGCCGATTTAATTACTATTCCCCCTCCAGGCCGACATGGATAGTGGGGGAATGAAATAATTCGGCTTCCAGCGATTGCTGGAGGCCGAATTATTATGTTTTTAAGCAACTTCGGCTCTGTCTTCTGACAGACTCGACGTTACTCACCGAGCGCTGCAATAGGAATGATTCCTATTGTAGTCTATGGAGGCGCCGGCTGCGCCCAAATCAAGCAGCGCTGAAAAGCACTGCTCCGCCTTTAATAGCCATTGCCAAACAGTTGCATGCTGGGAGTTCTTTTTATCTAGAATATATTCCTCCTTTCCCCTTTATTTCCCCCGCCTAGCTGCTTATCTTAAACACCCTCTGATTACTTGTGTTTACAAGCAAGGCTGAGGTGACTCATCGATTGGAGGAGAAAAGAAAAAAGTTAAGGGCAGAAATGACATCAGGATTTAGCCTCAAACTGTGGGCAAAAGACATGGCCCCCACCAGGAACAGAATTCTCTTCATTTACTATATAACATTCACTGAAATCACAACGTTGGACAGTATAATACGTGTGTTATGTAAGTAGGTCAAGTATTTATCTAATTATATATGTGTTTTTTCCTGACATAGTATGGCTAATCCTCCTGCTTTAAGGTTATGGAATCTCACCAGGACAAAGCTGAAGGGTCTACCACTTCTCCCCAGAGAAGCGTACCATGACTCTAGCCCCGCACACTATGTGCATGGAGTTTGTATGTTCTCCTGGGGGTTTGTCTGGGCTTTCTCCAAACACTCCAGCATCACCAAAAAAAACAAACAAAAGTAAGTTGCCCCCCCCCCCCCCCCCTCAGTGGCCTTAAAGGATCTCTGTTGCAAAAATCTTAAATACTTGTAAACAGACAAATAAGAGGTACGTTTCTTTCAGAGTAAAATGAGCCATAAATGACTTTTCTCCTATGTTGCTGTCACTTACAGTAGGTAGTAGAAATCTGACATTACCGGCAGATGTTGGACTACTCCATCTTCTCATGGGGGGGTTCTTAGGGTTTTCTTTATTGTTAAAAGCACTTAGTGAATGACAGTTGCTCCACCCAACTGCCCCCCCCCCCCCCCAAAATAGTGTGCAACGAGCAGAGAAGCTGGCCAGCATCTTTGTATAAATCTTCAGGGAGTGTCTTTATAAAGAATAAAGGCCATGGCGAGAATCCCCCATGAAGAGATGGACTAGCCCAAATCCTGTCGCTTCTGTCAGATTTCTACTACCTACTGTAAGTGACAGCAACATAGGAGAAAAGTAATTTATGGCTCATTTTACTCTGGAAGAAATGTACTTCTTATTTATATATGTTTTACATTTTAAAGAGAACCCGAGGTGGGTTCTATGAATGCTATCAGCACACAGAGGCTGGGTCTGCATATAATACCCAGCCTCTGTTGCTATATTGCTCCCCCCACAGGCCCCTATAAATCACACAGCCGCAGCGTGTCGCAGCCGTCTGTTTCCAGTTAGCAGTGTCACTCCTCGCCGCTCCCCCGCCTGCTCTATATCCCCGCTCCCGGCCTGCGTCCCTTCCCTCCCCGCTGATTGGAGGGAAGGAACGCAGGCGGGGAGCGGCGCTATGGAGGAGGCAGGGGGAGCGGCGAGAGTGACACTGCTAACGGTAAACAGACGGCTGCGACACGCTGCGTGTCGCTAGCACGGCTGTGTGATTTATGGAGCGTGTGAGGGTGGAGCAGTATAGCATCAGAGGCTGGACATTATATGCAGACCCAGCCTCTGTGTGCTGATAGCATTCTTAGAACCCACCTCGGGTTCTCTTTAAAATTTCCCCTTTAAAGGGACTCTGAGCAGTGCAGAAACTATGGGAAGATGCATATCATTTTAAAGCTCTCTTTCTCCTCTTTCCAATGATATATAAACCGCCGCCCTACGCCTTTTAGTTTTCGCTATTTTCGCGATCGAAATTACCACGGCCCGCGACTTTGATCGCGAAAATAGAGAAAACTAAAAGGCATAGGGTGACGATTTATATGTCGCCAGAAAGAGGAGAAAGAGAGCTTTAAAATGATATGCAACTTTCCATAGTTACAATGTATTACACAGGGCGACTTTTTCTGCTGAATGGAGCTGCTGACTTTGAGAAAAAGTCGCCCTGTGTAATACAATGTAACTATGGAAAGATGGATATCATTTTAAAGCTCTCTTTCTCCTCTTTCTGGCGACACCTAAATCATCGCCCTACGAAAATAGCGAAAACTAAAAGGCGTAGGATGGCGGTTTATATATCATTGGAAAGAGGAGAAAGAGAGCTTTCAAATGATATGCATCTTTCCATAGTTTCTGCACTGCTCGGAGTCCCTTTAAGCCTGGTACATACTCTGCAATTTCCCATCATAGAGGGATCGAATAGATAATTTCCGACAGCTCCGATCTGATTTATGATCGATTTGCATAGATCAGAAAATCGATCAGAGATCCGAAGGGATTTGTGTGAAATTATCTATCGACCCATGGGTGTGTAACAGGCATTAGACTATGGTGGACAAGACTATGATGCACATTAGATTGTGAGCTCCTCTGATGACTCTGAAATAACGTCCAGTAACTCCAACCCCCCATAATAACCTCCCCGTGGTAGTAGTAGTCTTCAGCACGCACCTTGGTCAGCTCCTTGATCCTCCGCTCCAGTGAGGTCGGCAGGCCATCGGGCAAAGACGGCGGTTTCTTGAAGGTCTCTTCTGCCGCCGGCACAACCACAGTCTCTGGTTTCTCCACCGGCAGCTCCAGCAGTTTCTCCAGGTCCTTCTCGCTGAGCGACTCGATGGCACTGGCCGCCTGCAGGAGATCGGTGTCGGACAATAGGGTGGACAGCAGCGGGTCTGGGGCCAGCTCGGCCTCGTGAGGGGGAGGAGGGGGCAGCGATAAGGACATGCTGGATGAGGGCATCTTCAGTGGTGCCGAGGGAGAAGCCAACAGGGCTTTCTTCTTCTCCGCTTCCTTCTCCTGCCGGAACCGGGCCAGCAGCTCCGACACATCCATCGGCTTCTTCCTCTTCTTCTTGTCCTTCATTCCGTTCAGAGCTGTGAAACTAAACCACAAACAAAAAACGGATATTACCGCTCAGTGCTAGATGGAGGGGACACGTAACCTGACACCCCCACACCTGACATTACCGCTCAGTGCTAGATGGACAGGACACGTAACCTGACACCCCCACGCCTGACATTACCGCTCAGTGCTAGATGGACAGGACACGTAACCTGACACCCCCACACCTGACATTACCGCTCAGTGCTAGATGGACAGGACACGTAACCTGACAACCCCACACCTGACATTACCGCTCAGTGCTAGATGGACAGGACACGTAACCTGACACCCCCACACCTGACATTACCGCTCAGTGCTAGATGGACAGGACATGTAACCAGACACGCCCCACGCCTGACATTACCGCTCAGTGCTAGATGGACAGGACATGTAACCAGACACCCCCACGCCTGACATTACCGCTCAGTGCCAGATGGACAGGACATGTAACCAGACACCCCCACGCCTGACATTACCGCTCAGTGCTAGATGGAGAGGACATGTAACCAGACATGCCTGACATTACCGCTCAGTGCTAGATGGACAGGACACGTAACCTGACACCCCCACACCTGACATTACCGCTCAGTGCTAGATGGACAGGACATGTAACCAGACACCCCCACGCCTGACATTACCGCTCAGTGCTAGATGGACAGGACATGTAACCAGACACCCCCACGCCTGACATTACCGCTCAGTGCTAGATGGACAGGACATGTAACCAGACACCTCCACACCTGACATTACCGCTCAATGCTAGATGGACAGGACATGAAACCAGAAACGCCCCACGCCTGACATTACCGCTCAGTGCTAGATGGACAGGAAACGTAACCAGCAACCCCCAAGCCTGACACTACCGCTCAGTGCTAGATGGACAGGACATGTAACCAGACACCTCCACACCTGACATTACCGCTCAGTGCTAGATGGACAGGACATGAAACCAGAAACGCCCCACGCCTGACATTACCGCTCAGTGCTAGATGGACAGGAAACGTAACCAGCAACCCCCAAGCCTGACACTACCGCTCAGTGCTAGATGGACAGGATATGAAACCAGAAACGCCCCACGCCTGACATTACGGCTCAGTGCTAGATGGATAGGACATGTAACCAGACACCTCCACGCCTGACATTACCGCTCATTGCTAGATGGACAGGACATGTAACCAGACTCCCCCACGCCTGACATTACCGCTCAGTGCTAGATGGACAGGACATGTAACCAGACACCCCCACGCCTGACACTACCGCTCAGTGCTAGATGGACAGGACATGTAACCAGACACCCCCACGCCTGACACTACCGCTCAGTGCTAGATGGATAGGACATGTAACCAGACACCCCCACGCCTGACACTACCGCTCAGTGCTAGATGGATAGGACATGTAACCAGACTCACCCACGCCTGACACTACTGCTCAGTGCTAGATGGATAGGACATGTAACCAGACACCCCAACGCCTGACATAACGGCTCAGTGCTAGATGGATAGGACATGTAACCAGACACCTCCACGCCTGACATTATCGCTCATTGCTAGATGGACATGTAACCAGACTCCCCCACGCCTGACATTACCGCTCAGTGCTAGATGGACAGGACATGTAACCAGACACCCCCACGCCTGACACTACCGCTCAGTGCTAGATGGATAGGACATGTAACCAGACACCTCCACGCCTGACATTACCGCTCAGTGCTAGATGGACAGGACATGTAACCGGACACCCCCACGCCTGACATTACCGCTCAGTGCTAGATGGACAGGACATGTAACCAGACACCCCCACGCCTGACACTACCGCTCAGTGCTAGATGGATAGGACATGTAACCAGACACCTCCACGCCTGACACTACCGCTCAGTGCTAGATGGATAGGACATGTAACCAGACACCTCCACGCCTGACATTACCGCTCAGTGCTAGATGGACAGGACACGTAACCTGACACCCCCACACCTGACATTACCGCTCAGTGCTAGATGGACAGGACATGTAACCAGACACCCCCACACCTGACATTACCGCTCAGTGCTAGATGGACAGGACATGTAACCAGACACCCCCACTTCTGACCTCTGGCGTCAGTAGCGTGGCTTACCCTGGCTTTGGCTGCTTGGTCCTCTTTCCTTTCTTCTCCTCCTCTCGCTTCTTCTTCTTCAGTTTGTCTGGTCTCTCCCGTATTTTCTGCGCAGAAGAAGCACATTATATCAGAGTGTAGAAAGGGAACGCTCGGCATTGGTGTTTGTTAGCGAGTTTTTATAAAGCCCAGCTGTGCCTTAAACATTTATTGTGGGAAGGTAAAAGCACAAATGTTTTATTGCTGTCAGTGTCCCAGCCACACAGCTCTACAGACAGGAAGCAGGTAACCCCTCTCAGGGGACAGCGACAGCCATAAAGGAAACGCTTACTTTGTGGAGTGAGAGAGACACGGAACTCCCAGAAGGAAGGCTGGAGAGCGGATCTACCTTAGGGGATTTCTTTTTCTTCTCCTTCACAAACTCGTCCTCGGACTCAGACGCCTGTCTGAACTGAAGGGTGCCGGAATTGATGTAAAATCCTCCGTATTTTGTTGTGAGCGAGGCCGGAACAAGCTCGTCATACTGAGGAGACACAGAAATAATAATCAGTGCATGGTACAGGGCCTAAACACTGCAGTTATCAAAGTATGACAATTCTGGGTGATTAGATAAGCACTGCCCCGCCAGCACTTCCTTCTGTACACCAATCAGGTGTGTGGCCCCGCCCCTGCTTCCTGACAAGGTATGTGGCTCCTCCCCAGCTTCCTGGAAAGGTGTGTAGCCCCTCCCCAGCTTCCTGTTATGTGTCTCAGTATAATCAGTGCCTGGTACAGGACCTAAACACTGCAGTTATTGTATGACAATTCTGGGTGACTAGATCAGCACTGCACCGCCAGTACTTCTGTACAGTAGTCAGGTGTGTGGCCCCGCCCCAGGCAAGGTATGTGGCTCCTCCCCAGCTTCCTGGAAAGGTGTGTGGCCCCTCCCCCCAGCTTCCTGTCATGAGTCTCAGTATAATCAGTGCATGGTACAGAGGCAATACGCGGCAGTTATCAATGTATGACAATTCTGGGTGATTAGATAAGCACTGCCCCGCCAGCACTTCCTTCTGTACACCAATCAGGTGTGTGGCCCCGCCCCTGCTTCCTGACAAGGTATGTGGCTCCTCCCCAGCTTCCTGGAAAGGTGTGTAGCCCCTCCCCAGCTTCCTGTTATGTGTCTCAGTATAATCAGTGCCTGGTACAGGACCTAAACACTGCAGTTATTGTATGACAATTCTGGGTGACTAGATCAGCACTGCACCGCCAGTACTTCTGTACAGTAGTCAGGTGTGTGGCCCCGCCCCAGGCAAGGTATGTGGCTCCTCCCCAGCTTCCTGGAAAGGTGTGTGGCCCCTCCCCCCAGCTTCCTGTCATGAGTCTCAGTATAATCAGTGCATGGTACAGAGGCAATACGCGGCAGTTATCAATGTATGACAATTCTGGGTGAATAGATAAGCACTGCCCCGCCAGCACTTCCTTCTGTACACCAATCAGGTGTGTGACCCCGCCCCTGCTTCCTGACAAGGTATGTGGCTCCTCCCCAGCTTCCTGGAAAGGTGTGTAGCCCCTCCCCAGCTTCCTGTTATGTGTCTCAGTATAATCAGTGCCTGGTACAGGACCTAAACACTGCAGTTATTGTATGACAATTCTGGGTGACTAGATCAGCACTGCACCGCCAGTACTTCTGTACAGTAGTCAGGTGTGTGGCCCCGCCCCAGGCAAGGTATGTGGCTCCTCCCCAGCTTCCTGGAAAGGTGTGTGGCCCCTCCCCCCAGCTTCCTGTCATGAGTCTCAGTATAATCAGTGCATGGTACAGAGGCAATACGCGGCAGTTATCAATGTATGACAATTCTGGGTGAATAGATCAGTACTGCCCCGCCAGCACTTCCTTCTGTACACCAATCAGGTGTGTGGCCCCGCCCCTGCTTCCTGACAAGGTATGTGGCTCCTCCCCAGCTTCCTGGAAAGGTGTGTAGCCCCTCCCCAGCTTCCTGTTATGTGTCTCAGTATAATCAGTGCCTGGTAAAGGGCCTAAACACTGCAGTTATTGTATGACAATTCTGGGTGACTAGATCAGCACTGCACCGCCAGTACTTCTGTACAGTAGTCAGGTGTGTGGCCCCGCCCCAGGCAAGGTATGTGGCTCCTCCCCAGCTTCCTGGAAAGGTGTGTGGCCCCTCCCCCCAGCTTCCTGTCATGAGTCTCAGTATAATCAGTGCATGGTACAGAGGCAATACGCGGCAGTTATCAATGTATGACAATTCTGGGTGAATAGATCAGCACTGCCCTGCCAGTACTTCCTTCTGTACAGCAATCAGGTGTGTGTCCCGCGCCCCAGCTTCCTGACTAGGTATGTGGCTCCTCCCCAGCTTCCTGGAAAGGTGTGTGGCCCCAGATCCCCAGCTTCCTGACAAGGTATGTGGCCCCAGATCCCCAGCTTCCTGGAAAGGTGTGTGGCCCCTTCCCCAGCTTCCTGTCATGTGACTCAGTATAATCAGTGCATGGTATAGAGGCAATACGCGGCAGTTATCAATGTATGACAATTCTGGGTGACTAGATCATCACTGCCCTGCTGCCAGCACTTCCTTCGGTACAGCAATCAGGTGTGTGGCCCGCGCCCCAGCTTCCTGACTAGGTATGTGGCTCCTCCCCAGCTTCCTGGAAAGGTGTGTGGCCCCTCCCCCCAGCTTCCAGGTATTTGTCTCAGTATAATCAGTGCATGGTACAGGACTTAAAGCTGCAGTTATCAATGTATGACAATTCTGGGTGACTAGGTCAGCACTGCCCCGCCAGAACTTCCTTCTGTACAGTTTCACAATACTATATTCTAATAGTCTGAGATTTTGGTTTTCTTATAACATGAAAGCCATAATCATCAACATTATAACAAATAAAGGCTTGAAATATCTCAATTTGCATAATGAGTCTATTTCATATATTCGTTTCACCACAATCAATTCTGGGTACAAAAACCATTGTACTCCGCAAATAAAGGTTTTCTGATTTCTGCTATAAGTCACTACAGGTCCTCTTTACTGCATTCTGCTATATGTCACTACAGGGCCTCTTTACTGCATTCTGCTATATGTCACTACAGGGCCTCTTTACTGCATTCTGCTATATGTCACTACAGGGCCTCTTTACTACATTCTGCTATATGTCACTACAGGGCCTCTTTACTGCATTCTGCTATATGTCACTACAGGAGCTCTTTACTGCATTCTGCTATATGTCACTACAGGAGCTCTTTACTGCATTCTGCTATATGTCACTACAGGGCCTCTTTACTGCATTCTGCTATATGTCACTACAGGGCCTCTTTACTGCATTCTGCTATATGTCACTACAGGGCCTCTTTACTGCATTCTGCTATATGTCACTACAGGGCCTCTTTACTACATTCTGCTATACGTCACTACAGGGCTTCTTTACTGCATTGTGCTATATGTCACTACAGGGCCTCTTTACTGCATTCTGCTATATGTCACTACAGGGCCTTGTTACTGCATTCTGCTATATGTCACTACAGGGCCTCTTTACTGCATTCTGCTATAAGTCACTACAGGGCCTCTTTACTGCTTTCTACTGTATGTCACTACAGGGCCTTGTTACTGCATTCTGCTATATGTCACTACAGTGCCTCTTTACTGCATTCTGCTATATGTCACTACAGGGCCTCTTTACTGCATTCTGCTATATGTCACTACAGGGCCTCTTCACTACATTCTGCTATATGTCACTACAGGGCCTCTTTACTACATTCTGCTATATGTCACTACAGGGCCTCTTTACTGCATTCTGCTATATGTCACTACAGGGCTTCTTTACTGCATTCTGCTATATGTCACTACAGGAGCTCTTTACTGCATTCTGCTATATGTCAGTACAGGAGCTCTTTACTGCATTCTGCTATATGTCACTACAGGGCCTCTTTACTGCATTCTGCTATATGTCACTACAGGGCCTCTAAACTGCATTCTGCTATATGTCACTACAGGGCCTCTTTACTACATTCTGCTATATGTCACTACAGGGCTTCTTTACTGCATTGTGCTATATGTCACTACAGGGCCGCTTTACTGCATTCTGCTATATGTCACTACAGGGCCTCTTTACTGCATTCTGCTATATGTCACTACAGGGCCTCTTTACTGCATTCTGCTATATGTCACTACAGGGCCTCTTTACTGCATTCTACTATATGTCACTACAGGACCTCTTTACTGCATTCTGCTATATGTCACTACAGGGCCTCTAAACTGCATTCTGCTATATGTCACTACAGGGCCTCTTTACTGCATTCTGCTATATGTCACTACAGGGCCTCTTGACTGCATTCTGCTATATGTCACTACCAGGGCCTCTTTACTGCATTTTGCTATATGTCACTACAGGGCCTCTTTACTGCATTCTGCAATATGACACTACAGGGCCTATTTACTGCATTCTGCTAAATGTCACTACAGGGCCTCTTTACTGCATTCTGCTATATGTCACTACAGGGCCTCTTTACTGCATTCTGCTATATGTCATTACAGGGCCTCTTTACTGCATTCTGCTATTTGTCATTACAGGGCCTCTTTACTGCATTCTGCTATATGTCACTACAGGGCCTCTTTACTGCATTCTGCTATATGTCACCACAGGGCCTCTTTACTGCATTCTGCTATATGTCACTACAGGGCCTCTAAACTGCAATCTGCTATATGTCACTACAGGGCCTCTTTACTGCATTCTGCTACTGTATATGTCACTACAGGGCCTCTTTACTGCATTCTGCTATATGTCACTACAGGGCCTCTTTACAGCATTCTGCTATATGTCACTACAGGGCCTCTTTACTGCATTTTGCTATATGTCACTACAAGGCCTCCTTACTGCATTCTGCTATATGTCACTACAGGGCCTCTTTACTGCATTCTGCTATATGTCACTACAGGGCCTCTTTAATGCATTCTGCTATATGTCACTACAGGGCCGCTTTACTGCATTCTGCTATGTCACTACAGGGCCTCTTTACTGCATTCTGCTAAATGTCACTACAGGGCCTCTTTACTGCATTCTGCTATATGTCACTACAGGGCCTCTTTACTGCATTCTGCTATATGTCATTACAGGGCCTCTTTACTGCATTCTGCTATTCGTCATTACAGGGCCTCTTTACTGCATTCTATTATATGTCACTACAGGGCCTCATTACTGCATTCTGCTATATGTCACTACAGGGCCTCATTACTGCATTCTGCTATATGTCACTACAGGGCTGCTTTACTGCATTCTACTATATGTCACTACAGGGCCTCTTTACTGCATTCTGCTATATGTCATTACAGGGCCTCTTTACTGCATTCTGCTATTTCTCATTACAGGGCTTCTTTACTGCATTCTATTATATGTCACTACAGGGCCTCATTACTGCATTGTGCTATATGTCACTACAGGGCCTCTTTACTGCATTCTGCTATATGTCACTACAGGGCTGCTTTACTGCATTCTGCTATATGTCACTACAGGGCCTCTTTACTGCATTCTGCTATATGTCACTACAGGGCTGCTTTACTGCATTCTGCTATATGTCGCTACAGGGCCTCTTTACTGCATTCTGCTATATGTCACTACAGGGCCTCTTTACTGCATTCTGCTATATGTCACTACAGGGCCTCTTTACAGCATTCTGCTATATGTCACTACAGGGCCTCTTTACTGCATTTTGCTATATGTCACTACAAGGCCTCCTTACTGCATTCTGCTATATGTCACTACAGGGCCTCTTTACTGCATTCTGCTATATGTCACTACAGGGCCTCTTTAATGCATTCTGCTATATGTCACTACAGGGCCGCTTTACTGCATTCTGCTATGTCACTACAGGGCCTCTTTACTGCATTCTGCTAAATGTCACTACAGGGCCTCTTTACTGCATTCTGCTATATGTCACTACAGGGCCTCTTTACTGCATTCTGCTATATGTCATTACAGGGCCTCTTTACTGCATTCTGCTATTCGTCATTACAGGGCCTCTTTACTGCATTCTATTATATGTCACTACAGGGCCTCATTACTGCATTCTGCTATATGTCACTACAGGGCCTCATTACTGCATTCTGCTATATGTCACTACAGGGCTGCTTTACTGCATTCTACTATATGTCACTACAGGGCCTCTTTACTGCATTCTGCTATATGTCATTACAGGGCCTCTTTACTGCATTCTGCTATTTGTCATTACAGGGCCTCTTTACTGCATTCTATTATATGTCACTACAGGGCCTCATTACTGCATTCTGCTATATGTCACTACAGGGCCTCTTTACTGCATTCTGCTATATGTCACTACAGGGCTGCTTTACTGCATTCTGCTATATATCACTACAGGGCCTCTTTACTGCATTCTGCTATATGTCACTACAGGGCTGCTTTACTGCATTCTGCTATATGTCGCTACAGGGCCTCTTTACTGCATTCTGCTATATGTCACTACAGGGCCTCTTTACTGCATTCTGCTATATGTCACTACAGGGCCTCTTTACTGCATTCTGCTATATGTCACTACAGGGCCTCTTTACTGCATTCTGCTAAATGTCATTACAGGGCCTCTTTACTGCTTTCTGCTATTTGTCACTACAGGGCTGCTTTACTGCATTCTGCTATATGTCACTACAGGGCCTCTTTACTGCATTCTGCTATATGTCACTACAGGGCCTCTTTACTGCATTCTGCTATATGTCACTACAGGGCTGCTTTACTGCATTCTGCTATATGTCGCTACAGGGCCTCTTTACTGCATTCTGCTATATGTCACTACAGGGCCTCTTTACTGCATTCTGCTATATGTCACTACAGGGCCTCTTTACTGCATTCTGCTATATGTCATTACAGGGCCTCTTTACTGCATTCTGCTATTCGTCATTACAGGGCCTCTTTACTGCATTCTATTATATGTCACTACAGGGCCTCATTACTGCATTCTGCTATATGTCACTACAGGGCCTCATTACTGCATTCTGCTATATGTCACTACAGGGCCTCTTTACTGCATTCTGCTATATGTCATTACAGGGCCTCTTTACTGCATTCTGCTATTCGTCATTACAGGGCCTCTTTACTGCATTCTACTATATGTCACTACAGGACCTCTTTACTGCATTCTGCTATATGTCACTACAGTGCCTCTAAACTGCATTCTGCTATATGTCACTACAGGGCCTCTTTACTGCATTCTGCTATATGTCACTACAGGGCCTCTTGACTGCATTCTGCTATATGTCACTACCAGGGCCTCTTTACTGCATTTTGCTATATGTCACTACAGGGCCTCTTTACTGCATTCTGCTATATGTCACTACAGGGCCTCTTTACTGCATTCTGCTATATGTCATTACAGGGCCTCTTTACTGCATTCTGCTATTTGTCATTACAGGGCCTCTTTTTACTGCATTCTGCTATATGTCACTACAGGGCCTCTTTACTGCATTCTGCTATATGTCACCACAGGGCCTCTTTACTGCATTCTGCTATATGTCACTACAGGGTCTCTAAACTGCATTCTGCTATATGTCACTACAGGGCCTCTTTACTGCATTCTGCTACTGTATATGTCACTACAGGGCCTCTTTACTGCATTCTGCTATATGTCACTACAGGGCCTCTTTACAGCATTCTGCTATATGTCACTACATGGCCTCTTTACTGCATTCTGCTATATGTCACTACAGGGCCTCTTTACAGCATTCTGCTATATGTCACTACATGGCCTCTTTACTGCATTCTGCTATATGTCACTACAGGGCCTCTTTACTGCATTCTGCTATATGTCACTACAAGGCCTCCTTACTGCATTCTGCTATATGTCACTACAGGGCCTCTTTACTGCATTCTGCTAAATGTCACTACAGGGCCTCTTTACTGCATTCTGCTATATGTCACTACAGGGCCTCTTTACTGCATTCTGCTATATGTCATTACAGGGCCTCTTTACTGCATTCTGCTATTCGTCATTACAGGGCCTCTTTACTGCATTCTATTATATGTCACTACAGGGCCTCATTACTGCATTCTGCTATATGTCACTACAGGGCCTCATTACTGCATTCTGCTATATGTCACTACAGGGCTGCTTTACTGCATTCTACTATATGTCACTACAGGGCCTCTTTACTGCATTCTGCTATATGTCATTACAGGGCCTCTTTACTGCATTCTGCTATTTGTCATTACAGGGCCTCTTTACTGCATTCTATTATATGTCACTACAGGGCCTCATTACTGCATTCTGCTATATGTCACTACAGGGCTGCTTTACTGCATTCTGCTATATGTCACTACAGGGCCTCTTTACTGCATTCTGCTATATGTCACTACAGGGCTGCTTTACTGCATTCTGCTATATGTCGCTACAGGGCCTCTTTACTGCATTCTGCTATATGTCACTACAGGGCCTCTTTACTGCATTCTGCTATATGTCACTACAGGGCCTCTTTACTGCATTCTGCTATATGTCACTACAGGGCCTCTTTACTGCATTCTGCTAAATGTCATTACAGGGCCTCTTTACTGCATTCTGCTATTTGTCACTACAGGGCTGCTTTACTGCATTCTGCTATATGTCGCTACAGGGCCTCTTTACTGCATTCTGCTATATGTCACTACAGGGCCTCTTTACTGCATTCTGCTATATGTCACTACAGGGCTGCTTTACTGCATTCTGCTATATGTCGCTACAGGGCCTCTTTACTGCATTCTGCTATATGTCACTACAGGGCCTCTTTACTGCATTCTGCTATATGTCACTACAGGACCTCTTTACTGCACTCTACTATATGTCACTACAGGGCCTCTTTACTGCATTCTACTATATGTCACTACAGGGCCTCTTTACTGCATTCTGCTATGTGTCACTACAGGACCTCTTTACTGCACTCTACTATATGTCACTACAGGGCCTCTTTACTGCATTCTGCTATATGTCACTACAGGTTCTCTTTACTGCATTCTGCTATATGTCATTACAGGGCCTCTTTACTGCATCCTGGTATATGTCACTACAGGGCCTCTTTACTGCATTCTGCTATATGTCATTACAGGGCCTCTTTACTGCATTCTGCTATATATCACTACAGGGCCTCTTTACTGCATTCTGCTATATGTCACAACAGGGCCTCTTTACTGCATTCCGCTATATGTCACTACAGGGCCTCTTTACTGCATTCTGCTATATATTAGTACAGGTCCTCTTAGCTTCACACCCTCTGCTGGGAGGAGCTGCTCCTGTTGTTTAGGCCCCCTGTGTGCGATTACGCGTTCCTGGGTAACCAGTGACCTCGGGGTAATTTTCCAGTAGCAGCAGCAGAGTCCCGTGAGATTGGTATTTAGAGCCCTCCTAAGGAGGATTGGAGATAAGATGTTAATAATAGTCAGTTCTCGACAGGCCTTGGGGGGCGTAGTGCGTATAAAGGTAGGGGAGACGCCCAGGTGACAGTGGATAAAGGGAGGGGAGACGCCCAGGTGACAGCGGATAAAGGGAGGGGAGACGGCCAGGTGACAGGGGATAAAGGGAGGTGAGACGGCCAGGTGACAGCAGATAAAGGGAGGGGAAACAGCCAGGTGACAGTGGATAAAGGGAGGGGAGACGCCCAGGTGACAGCGGATAAAGGGAGGGGAGACACCCAGGTGACAGCGGATAAAGGGAGGGGAGACGCCAGGTGACAGGGGATAAAGGGAGGGGAGACGGCCAGGTGACAGGGGATAAAGGGAGGGGAGACGGCCAGGTGACAGGGGATAAAGGGAGGGGAGACGGCCAGGTGACAGCGGATAAAGGGAGGGGAGACGGCCAGGTGACAGCGGATAAAGGGAGGGGAGACGGCCAGGTGACACGGGATAAAGGGAGGGGAGACGGCCAGGTGACAGCGGATAAAGGGAGGGGAGACGGCCAGGTGACAGCGGATAAAGGGAGGGGAGAAGGCCAGGTGACAGGGGATAAAGGGAGGGGAGATGGCCAGGTGACAGGGGATAAAGGGAGGGGAGATGGCAAGGTGACAGCGGATAAAGGGAGGGGAGACGGCCAGGTGACAGGGGATAAAGGGAGGGGAGATGGCCAGGTGACAGGGGATAAAGGGAGGGGAGATGGCCAGGTGACAGGGGATAAAGGGAGGGGAGATGGCAAGGTGACACGGGATAAAGGGAGAGGGAGACGGCCAGTTGACAGGGGATAAAGGGAGGGGAGACGGCCAGGTGAAGGGGGATAAAGGGAGGGGAGACGCCAGGTGACAGGGGATAAAGGGAGGGGAGACGGCCAGGTGACAGCGGATAAAGGGAGGGGAGATGGCCAGGTGACAGGGGATAAAGGGAGGGGAGATGGCAAGGTGACACGGGATAAAGGGAGAGGGAGACGGCCAGTTGACAGGGGATAAAGGGAGGGGAGACGGCCAGGTGAAGGGGGATAAAGGGAGGGGAGACGCCAGGTGACAGGGGATAAAGGGAGGGGAGACGGCCAGGTGACAGCGGATAAAGGGAGGGGAGACGGCCAGGTGACAGCGGATAAAGGGAGGGGAGACGCACAGGTGACAGGGGATAAAGGAAGGGGAGACGCACAGGTGACAGGGGATAAAGGGAGGGGAGACGCCCAGGTGACAGCAGATAAAGGGAGGGGAGACGACCAGGTGACAGCGGATAAAGGGAGGGGAGACGGCCAGGTGACAGCGGATAAAGGAAGGGGAGACGCACAGGTGACAGGGGATAAAGGGAGGGGAGACGGCCAGGTGACAGCAGATAAAGGGAGGGGAGACGGCCAGGTGACAGCGGATAAAGGGAGGGGAGACGGCCAGGTGACAGGGGATAAAGGGAGGGGAGACGGCCAGGTGACAGGGGATAAAGGGAGGGGAGACGGCCAGGTGACAGGGGATAAAGGGAGGGGAGACGACCAGGTGACAGGGGATAAAGGGAGGGGAGACGGCCAGGTGACAGCGGATAAAGGGAGGGGAGATGGCCAGGTGACAGCGGATAAAGGGAGGGGAGACGGCCAGGTGACAGCAGATAAAGGGAGGGGAGACGGCCAGGTGACACGGGATAAAGGGAGGGGAGATGGCCAGGTGACAGAGGATAAAGGGAGGGGAGACGGCCAGGTGACAGCAGATAAAGGGAGGGGAGACGGCCAGGTGACAGGGGATAAAGGGAGGGGAGACGGCCAGGTGACAGGGGATAAAGGGAGGGGATACGGCCAGGTGACAGGGGATAAAGGGAGGGGAGACGGCAAGGTGACAGGGGATAAAGGGAGGGGAGACGGCCAGGTGACAGGGGATAAAGGGAGGGGAGACGGCCAGGTGACAGGGGATAAAGGGAGGGGAGACGGCCAGGTGACAGGGGATAAAGGGAGGGGAGACGGCCAGGTGACAGGGGATAAAGGGAGGGGAGACGGCCAGGTGACAGGGGATAAAAGGAGGGGAGACGGCCAGGTGACAGCGGATAAAGGGAGGGGAGACGGCCAGGTGACAGCGGATAAAGGGAGGGGAGACGGCCAGGTGACAGCGGATAAAGGGAGGGGAGACGGCCAGGTGACAGCGGATAAAGGGAGGGCAGAGGCCCAGGTGACAACGGATAAAGGGAGGGGAGACGGCCAGGTGACAGCGGATAAAGGGAGGGGAGACGCCCAGGTGACAGCGGATAAAGGGAGCGGAGACGCCCAGGTGACAGCGGATAAAGGGAGCGGAGACGCCCAGGTGACAGCGGATAAAGGGAGAGGAGACGCCCAGGTGACAGCAGATAAAGGGAGGGGAGATGGCCAGGTGACAGCGTATAAAGGGAGGGGAGAGGTCCAGGTGACAACGGATAAAGGGAGGGGAGACGCCCAGGTGACAGCGGATAAAGGGAGGGGAGACGGCCAGGTGACACGGGATAAAGGGAGGGGAGACGGCCAGGTGATACGGGATAAAGGGAAGGGAGACGGCCAGGTGACAGCGGATAAAGGGAGGGGAGACGGCCAGGTGACAGCGGATAAAGGGAGGGGAGACGGCCAGGTGACAGGGGATAAAGGGAGGGGAGATGGCCAGGTGACAGCGGATAAAGGGAGGGGAGACGGCCAGGTGACAGCAGAAAAAGGGAGAGGAGACGCCCAGGTGACAGGGGATAAAGGGAGGGGAGACGCCCAGGTGACAAGGGATAAAGGGAGGGGAGACGGCCAGGTGACAGCAGATAAAGGGAGGGGAGACGCCCAGGTGACAGCAGATAAAGGGAGGGGAGACGCCCAGGTGACAGCAGATAAAGGGAGGGGAGACGGCCAGGTGACAGGGGATAAAGGGAGGGGAGACGGCCAGGTGACAACGGATAAAGGGAGGGGAGACGGCCAGGTGACAGCGGATAAAGGGAGGGGAGACGGCCAGGTGACAGCGGATAAAGGGAGGGGAGACGGCCAGGTGACAGGGGAAAAAGGGAGTGGAGACGCCCAGGTGACAGCGGATAAAGGGAGGAGAGACGGCCAGGTGACAGGGGATAAAGGGAGGGGAGACGGCCAGGTGACAGGGGATAAAGGGAGGGGAGACGGCCAGGTGACAGGGGAAAAAGGGAGTGGAGACGCCCAGGTGACAGCGGATAAAGGGAGGGGAGACGGCCAGGTGACAACGGATAAAGGGAGGGGAGACGGCCAGGTGACAACGGATAAAGGGAGGGGAGACGGCCAGGTGACAGCGGATAAAGGGAGGGGAGACGGCCAGGTGACAACGGATAAAGGGAGGGGAGACGGCCAGGTGACAGCGGATAAAGGGAGGGGAGACGGCCAGGTGACAACGGATAAAGGGAGGGGAGACGGCCAGGTGACAGCGGATAAAGGGAGGGGAGACGGCCAGGTGACAGCGGATAAAGGGAGGGGAGACGGCCAGGTGACAGCGGATAAAGGGACTGCACTTTTCAGAGCAAAAAGTCATCCTAAAGTGAACCTGAAACTTTACAAATCGAAAAAATAAGTTTCATAGTTACATCCGTAGGGGGTATTGTCCAGAAGCTTCCGCTATCCTCTGTCAGCAACCCTCATCTGGAGACTGTGCTCCCATCCATGTACAAGCGCAGCACAGGTGCATGGATGGCTGCACCTGGGCAGTAGCAGTGAGAAGGGCCCGTGCAGGTGCGTGCCGTCCACGTGCCCGTGCAGGTGCGTGCCGTCCACGTGCCCGTGCAGGTGCGTGCCGTCCACGTGCCCGTGCAGGTGCGTGCCGTCCACGTGCCCGTGCAGGTGCGTGCCGTCCACGTGCAGAGAGCTTATCACAGCACCGGTGGGGTGCAGGGGACCAGGGAAACCTCTGGATCATCCAGAAACTTGTCCCACTGAGGGAAGTTAGTGACTTTTTTAGGACTTCAGGATTATTTTAAATGGAACTGCAGCCAATACATACTGATGAAGGCTGTGCACCCTGTGCAACAGGGGATACAAAGGACTTCCTATCGCCACGCCTACTCAGACGCATGCTGGGAGAGAACATCACCCTATGTCATTATACACCAGCATGTATCAGATTGGCCAGGTTCCTACAGGCAAAGCAATCACATGACCACACCCACTCAGATGCATGCTGGGAGTGAATGCTTAATGACAAATTGCTGCTTAAAGGGGAACTGAAGAGAGCGGTATATGGAGGCTGCCATGTTTATTTCCTTTTAAGCAACACCAGTTGCCAGGCTGTCCTGCCGATCCTCTGCCTCTAATACTATTAGCAATAGCCCCTGAACAAGCATGCAGCAGATCAGGTGTTTCAGACTTTAACCAGTTCGCATTCAGTCGTTTTTCGCTTCATGCATCCGAACAATGTTCACCTCCCATTCATTAGCCTATAACTTTATTACTACTTATCACAATGAACTGATCTATATCTTGTTTTTTCCGCCACCAATTAGGCTTTCTTTGGGGGGTACATTTTACTAAGAGCCACTTTACTGTAAATGCATTTTAAAAGGAAGAATAAGAAGAAAACGGAAACAAATCATTATTTCTCACTTTTCGGCAATTATAGTTTTAAAATAATACATGCCTCCATAATTAAAACCCACGTATTGTATATGCCCATTTGTCCCGTTTATTACACCATTTAAATTATGTCCCTATCACAATGTATGGCGACAATATTTTATTTGGAAATAAAAGTGCATTTTTTCCGTTTTGCATTCATCACTATTTACAAGCTTATAATAAAAAAAAAAAAGAAATATTTCATCTTTACATAGATATTTAAAAAGTTTAGACCCTTAGGTAAATATTTGTGTTTTTTTTTTTTTTTTAATTGTAATGTTTTTTTTTTTTTTTTAATTAAACATTTTATGTGGGTATTTTTGGGAGGGTGGGATTGAAATTGTATTTTTTTTGTAAATATATGTGTATTTTTATTTTTATTTAACATTTAGATGTAGTTTACTTTTTGGCCACAAGATGGCAGCCATGAGTTGTTTACAGTGACGTCACTCTAAGCGTACCACGTACGCTTAGAGCGACATAGGAGGCAGAAGAAGCGTAGCTTCCGAGAGAAGCTGTCGCTTTTTCTGCGGGGGAGAGGAATCAGTGATCGGGCACCGTTGCCCGATTCACTGATTCACTGGCTAACAAACCGCCGGCCGATCGCACGCGCGCGATCGGCCGCGTGGACGCGCAGGAGCGCACATGGCTTCCTGGACGTGAGTTTCACGTCCAGGAATGTGAAATAGTTAAAGTCAGATCTGACAAGGCTAGCTGCATGCTTGTTTATGGTGTTATTCAGATACTACTGTAGAGAAATAGACCAGCAGGGCTGCCAGGCAACTGGGATTGATTAAAAGGAAATAAATATGGCAGCCTCCTTATACCTTTTACTTCAGTTCCCCTTTATTGCTGGCTGGGCAGGATATGGCTTTTATAAAGTTCCTGTGCTGGCCACAAACCGTTAACCTCTTAGCAGTGGGAGGAGTTGTGATTTACTTGCTGAGGCGTAGGTAACACCCACTCTTGGCAGTAAGGAGCTAGAGGATGCAGCCTGCCAGGTGCTTCCTATACATCTCTTGGAAAAGGTACAGACAGAGTATCTGTCACAGTGTACAGCCCACAGACGATGCTAGCGAAGGTAACACAAGGAATACCGCCTCATTTCTGTGACAGAGGTAGAGACACGCGGTCAGTTCACCGGCCTGGACCGCACAGAACCAGCTACTCACAGCTTCTGAGTTATCGATGAACGAGTCGCTTTCATCGTAGCCATAGCCCATATCAATCAGATCCAGCATGCGGTCCTTCTTCTTCTTCTTGTTCCCCTAGAAGGCAACACACATCACTGATGCCATCCACACACATCTGTACAAGCCTGTTTAATGTTCCCTGCATCCCCCCTCCCCCCAGACTGCCCTGGGGGTCCCCATTCCCCGGCACTCGTCATCTTAGCCCAAACCCCGCAAGGATCAGCTCTGCCCGATTGGTTCCTGAGACTGCCCAATAGCGAGGGTCAGAAGTCCAGGCCAATCACAGGAGAGCTGTGTCCACACTGGCGCTGTAAACTCCCTCTACTGGCCACAGTATGAACTGTATAACCAATGCACTGGGGTTGTTCAGATTTGCTTTAGGGTCCATCTCCACAGGCTTGCATGCAATGCGAGTATGGTTGCAGACTTGTTTTATGCGCATTTTGAATGCAAATGTTTAATCTCTATAGCAACAGGACATCAATGTGACAGGTAACAGGAAGTGGCATGTTGGATGGGAAAATGTAAAAAAAAAAAAAAAAAAGTAAATGTTTTATCTAAAAACGTGAAAATTCCCACCGGCATGCGTGACCACAGACACTCAATAATTGCGATTTGCATGCAGGGCTGTGCATAGGGCAGAAATCTGCATCCAATGGAAACGACTCCATCAAACAGCGCGAAAATCTTAAAATGTAAAACACATACAAATAAGAAGTATGTTTTTTCCAGAGTAAAATGAGCCATAAATTACTTTTCTCCTATGTTGCTGTCACTTACAGTAGGTAGTAGAAATCTGACAGAACGGACAGATTTTAGACTAGCCCACCTTCTCATAAGGGGGTTCTCAGTAGGCCTGAACGATTTTAGGAAAAAATTGAATTGAGCGATTTCTGTCTGAAATTGTGATTTCGATTCACGATTTCCTTCAAATCAAGCTTTGTTCCTCCTCTGTTCCCCTGTCTCTAAATTATTTTTTTATTTATTTAAGTATTTATATAGCGCCGACATACTACGCAGCGCTGTACAGAGTTTATTGCCTTGTCACTAACTGTCCCTCTGAGGGGCTCACAATCTAGTCCCTACCATAGTCATATGTATGTATCATATAGTGCATGTATGGTCTAGGGCCAATTTTTTGTGGGGAAGCCAATTAACATATATGTATGTTTTTGGGATGTGGGAGGAAACCGGAGTGTCCGGAGGAAACCCACAAAGACACGGGGAGAACATACAAACTCCATGCAGATAGCGACCCCTGGCTGGGATTCAAACCAGGGACCCACCGGTGCAAGGCGAGAGCGCTAACCACTACGCCACTGTGCTGCCCCCTCTGTATATTCTGTGTCTCTCTCTGTGCCCGCTCTGTCCCCTAAGCTGCATCAGTTCTGGACATAGGAGTCCAGCAATGCCCGTCTATCCACTTCACCTCCTGCAGGCTCTAATGCACGGAATACTTCCTGCTGTAATATGTACGGACAGAGGCGCCAAGCAGAGTAAAACAATGTTCTAAAAATGATAAAAAGAGGGAAGTCGAGGTGGACTTACCTCCCTCTGGTAGTGGACATATACTCAAATGCAGAGTAAAAAATATACAATTTATTCACAGCTCCATAAAATCGCAACGTGAATAAATTGTATATATTTTTTACTCTGCATTTGAGTATATGTCCACTACCAGAGGGAGGTAAGTCCACCTCGACTTCCCTCTTTTTATCATTTTTAGAACATTGTTTTACTCTGCTTGGCGCCTCTAAGTCCACCCCTGGTGGAGGGGTTCTTTCCCCATTTTCCTATCTACAGAGAGCGACTTTTATACCTGAGTGGGGTCAGGTACTAATACTCCTCACCTGCCTGTCAAGTGGTTACCTGATGGTAACCCACCTTTGTGAGTATAAGAACCTTTGACATTACACTATATATTGAGCTTACCAGACAATATTGCACTATTGGGCTCTTGGTGTCCTCTGTTTTGTTTTTACAAGTACGGAATACTTCCTGTAGGTCATGTGACATACAGGAAACCTGGAGTTTTGCCAAGTGTAAGAGGCGGCAGAGGGCGATAGAGGACGGACAGCGTTGGACTTGTGCGGAAGGCGTGTCCAACGCTGTGGGCCGCACGCGCCGGGACTTTGAAGCCGCTTCTTCCAACTTCCCCAAGTATAAATGACGTGATCACGATAATCGCCGCTTTGACGATTCCAAAATTGTGATCTTGGTGATCGCGATTTCAGTTTAAATTTGATTTATCTTTCAGGCCTAGTTCTCGGGGTATTGTTTATTTTTAAAAGCACTTAGTGAATGGCAGTTGCTCCGTCCAACTGCCAATAAAGTGTGCAGTGAGCAGGGAGGCTGGCCAGCAGCTTTGTATAAAGATTTTTCAGGGAGTGTCTTTATAAGGAATAAAGATCATTCTGAGAATCCCTCATGAAGAGATGGACTAGCCCAAAACATGTCACTTCTGTCAGATTTCTACTACTTACTGTAAGTGACAGCAGCATAGGAGAAAAGTAATTCATGGCTTATTTTACTCTGGAAGAAACATACGGTACTTCTTATTTGTATGTGTTTTAAATTTTAAAGAGAACCCAAGGTGGGTTCGAAGAATGCTATCAGCACACAGAGGCTGGGTCTGCATATACTGCCCAGCCTCTGTTACTATACTGCCCCCCCCCCCCCCGCGTTCTGTAGTCCCCCAAACAGCGGGGAGGGAAGGGACGCAGGCAGGGACTGGCGACACAGAGGAGGTGGGGGAGCAGCGAGAGTGACAGTACAGATGTAAACAGCCTTTTTGCGACAGTTCCTCTTTAATGTAAATTCGCATTGCGATTTTGCACTCAGTGGAAATTAGCCCTTTCTACTTAAAGTCCAGGACTTCATATGAAGAGTAATTATTTGTGATACAAATAAAGCAATCTTCCCCTAATAGACCCCTAATGTATGTCCCGCAAATCACACCCCCGCAGCCTTCCCCCTCCCAAGGCGAGTACCCCTCCCCACCCCCCTCCCGGGGCAGGTATAGATCTTACAGGTCATTGTCACACTTACATATTTCTCTTCCATCTTCCTAGCCAGGTCTTCAACCTCTTTCCTCTCAGCTGCTTCATCATCAAACAGGGGAACTGGCTTCCTCTGAGGGGAAACAAGCAGGAGAGACGTCAGAGCCCAGCAGTCAGTCTTACAGGCATTAGATAAATGATTACTGAAACAAATTAGCCTGCTTGTGAAATAAGTTCGTTTCTGTAACAGGAGACTGGTGACACAAGCAGGAGAGAGCTGCAGGCGCGAGCAGCAGGGGTGAAGGGCAGGAGTGAGTGGGAGAGGCCAGGGGCAGGAGAAAGCTGCAGGAGTGAGTGGCAGGAGCGAGCGGCAGGGGTGAAGGGCAGGAGCGAGTGGGAGAGGCCAGGGGCAGGAGAGAGCTGCAGGAGTGGCAGGAGCGAGCGGCAGGGGTGAAAGGCAGGAGCGAGTGGGAGAGGCCAGGGGCAGGAGAGAGCTGCAGGAGTGGCAGGAGCGAGCGGCAGGGGTGAAGGGCAGGAGCGAGTGGGAGAGGCCAGGGGCAGGAGAGAGCTGCAGGAGTGGCAGGAGCGAGCGGCAGGGGTGAAAGGCAGGAGCGAGTGGGAGAGGCCAGGGGCAGGAGAGAGCTGCAGGAGTGGCAGGAGCGAGCGGCAGGGGTGAAGGGCAGGAGCGAGTGGGAGAGGCCAGGGGCAGGAGAGAGCTGCAGGAGTGAGTGGCAGGAGCGAGCGGCAGGGGTGAAGGGCAGGAGCGAGTGGGAGAGGCCAGGGGTAGGAGAGAGCTGCAGGAGTGAGTGGCAGGAGCGAGCGGCAGGGGTGAAGGGCAGGAGCGAGTGGGAAAGGCCAAGGGCAGGAGAGAGCTGCAGGAGTGAGTGGCAGGAGCGAGCGGCAGGGGTGAAGGGCAGGAGCGAGTGGGAGAGGCCAGGGGCAGGAGAGAGCTGCAGGAGTGAGTGGCAGGGGTGAAGGGCAGGAGCGAGTGGGAGAGGCCAGGGGCAGGAGAGAGCTGCAGGAGTGAGTGGCAGGAGCGAGCGGCAGGGGTGAAGGGCAGGAGCGAGTGGGAGAGGCCAAGGGCAGGAGAGAGCTGCAGGAGTGAGTGGCAGGAGCGAGTGGCAGGGGTGAAGGGCAGGAGAGAGCAGCAGGGGCGAGGGGCTGGGCGAACGGCAGGATGAGGGGCAGGAGAGTGCTGAAGGAGTGAGCGGCAGAGGCCAGGGGCAGGATGCAGCAGCAAGGGGCAGGAGAGAGTGGGAGGGGCCATGGGCAGGAGCCAGCTGCCGCAGGAAAGGGGTTCAGGCAGCTTCCTGGTGTCCCCGATCACACAGGCCAGCCTAGCACATCAGGGACTCTGACAGTCATCTGAGCGGATCAGGATGACGCAAGTCTGAGGCGGGCTTTAACCCCTGACACACACTGGGAATCTTCGATCCAGAAGATCGTTCGGGGCCATCTCAGCCAATATTCTGGCATGCAGCTGCCCTAAGATGTCATTTTGGGATTCGCTGCATTCACCAACAACAAATGAGCGCATTGCGTCCCGATCACCCTCCGCGGCTCCACGATGCTGTCCTGATTTCAGGGTCTCAAAGCAATACAATATATTTCATGTGCTTTTAGACCCGAATGCTCGGTACACACCACACAATGTTCTGTTAGATTTACCTGCCAGATCGATTTTTTTCCAACATGTCCGATCTGAATTTCGATTGTTTTTTTATCAATTTTCATAGAACTGAATGAAAATCAATCAAAAAAAAAAAAATAAAAAAAAAATATTGAAATTCAGATCAGACATGTTGGAAATAATCGATCTGGCAGGTAAATCTAACAGAAAATTGTATGGTGTGTACCTAGCATGAAAGCAACAAAATACACCGCAGAGAGATCTGCAGCAGCTCTGCACGTTACTCGCCTCCCTGGGAGGCAGCCCTGCAATTCTCTTCTGTCCTCTAGGGGGTAACTCCTATTGTGAGATCGCCATCTGTTGTCATGACGACAGACCGCGGACTCCCGAGGGATCAAGAGCCTCCGAGGACCGTAAGGAGATGGGCTGCGACCACCTGGATCCTGGGGGGAGCGGAGTTACAGACGCTGCTGCGCTGTGTCCCTATACCTCCTGCCGGTCTCCCCGAGCCAGGCTCGGAATGACTGCTCCTAGCATCTTTTTTTTTTCATCCTGCGCTTGACTCGGGGGTTACCACCAAGGTGGTTAGTCGCACGCAGCAGAACGCTGCCTGTTATCCCCTCTACCTTCTCCATAGAGCAGCGCATGCTGTGCAACTACAGCCAAAGGGCACCTCTGCCTAACACAGGAAGGTGTGCAGACACGCCTAGATGGACGAGGCACCTGGCTCACATGACTTCCACCCCCGGGTATTAAAGGAGTTGAGGTGCAGTTCTTTTGTCGATTGAGCAGGATGGAAGAAATTGGTCAACCACACTGTAGTTGATCCCCCAATGAAATGATTTGCAAGTGAAAGGGAATACAGGCATAATCAATTTAATGTTAAGCTCGAAACATTCCCTGTCAAAATAAGCAGAAAACTTTCCCTACAATGAGGATTTCATGTAATATATACAGGGGAACTAGGCTCTTCCACCCAGAATAGACATCAGTAACCAAATAAGAAAGCAGTAGTTCCTCCAATCCATAAATACAGTATAATAAAAAAGGTCTACACTGCAGTCATCACATAGAAATTATCTTTATTTACCAACAAAATTTACATAAAAACATTTGAAAACACACAATGCCCCCCCCCCCCCCCCCCCCCCGAGCATCTTTCATGATCAGGTGAACAACCATATTAGTCCTATTGCCGATTTCCCACACAGCAGTGTACTGGCCTCAATGAGCAGAATGTCTCACCCCAATGCTGAATAACATTCTGGCTTTTTCCTGGGTGAGGATTCTTGGTTACTTTTGCTCTGGTGGTTTTATATCTTGGTTGTATTTTCCATTATCATACATGTAATTGATAATGCATATGCACTTTAGTTTTATTGGCGGGATTACCGTCCAGCCCTGCACTAGCACTATTCACACTACCTACACAGGCTTTCCTTGATAGGATCGTATAGATTAATATTTTTATATATATTCTCTTGCAATACTTTGCACAAGCGCCTTATATGTAACTTGCACGGTATCCTCGACCGTCGGGAAGTCCTGTAGGGTGATGATGTATGTATATGTGTATTTGCACGTTGTGTACATAGCAGTGTATTGCCCCAGTGTCTCACCATACTATCTAGGTGTTATTCCATTTTGGGAGTGAGATATTATATTATTTGAAACCACTACACTGGGAGAATAAGCACTTTATATATAAATTGCACTGTATCCTTGACAGTTGGGAATTCCTATATAGGACGATGGTACATATACATGTGTATTTGCATGTTGTATGAATAGAAGTGTATGGACCCAGTGTCTCACCAGATTATTTATTTGTTATTTAACATTGGGGTGAGACATTATACTCTTTGAGGCCAGTACACTGCTTGGGAGAATGGCAATAGGACTAATATGGTTGTTTATCTGATCATGAAAGAGGCACTGGGGCCATTTTGTGTTTATATATCCGTCCAGATAGACTGTGCAGCTCCTGCTGCCTGAGGCGTGCGCGCTCCCACCGCCTGCCGTTACCCCCCGATCAGTGAATTGTAATATAGTTCCCATTCACCGATCTAAGTCCCCCGCAGAAAAACCGACATTCTCTGATCAGAGATCGCAGTTTTTCTGCGAAGAGTTCCCCATCCGCTTTCTAGTTCCTGGAAGCGTGATCTTTCTCTTCCACGACTTTTCACTGTGGCCATCTTGTGGCCAAATAGTAAACTGCACCCACATACACTTTTTATTAAATAAATTACATTACTTTACATTTAAAATTAGCTGTTTTTCTCCCACACCAAAAATTACCCAAACACATTTTATACTTAAAAAAAAAAAAATAATAATAATATAATTACAATTAAAAAACGAACAAAGAAATATTCACCTATGGGTATGAACTTTTTAAATATGCATGTCAAGAGAGTATATTATATTTTTTTTAATTATAAGCTTGTAAAAAGTGATGGACGCAAATTGAAAAAAATGCACCTTTACTTCTAAATAAAATAATCGGCGCCATAAATTGTGATAGGGACATCATTTAAAACGGTGTAATAACCGGGGCAAATGGGCAGATAAAATACAGGGGTTTTAATTACGGTAGCATGTATTCATTTCAAACTATAATGGCCAAATTCTGAGAAATAATGAATTTTTTCAATTTCTTTCTTAATCTTCCTGTTAAAACGGATGTAGAAAAAATAATTCTTAACAAAATGTACCCCCCAAAGAAAGCCTAATTAGTGGTGGAAAAAAACAAGATCTAGATTAATTGTAATAATTAGTGATAAAGTTATTGGCGAATAAATGGGTGGTGAAAGTTGCTCAGATGCATAAGATGAACAACACTGTAGGCTGAAGTGGTTAAATGTTTTTATCTAAATTTTATGGTAAATAAAGATTTGTTTTCTATGTGATGACTGCAGTATAGACCTATTTATTATACTGTATTTATAGATTGGAGGAACTACTGTTTTCATTTTTGGTTACTGGAGGGTGTACAGGGTCCGCGCAATAGGAGGAGGATGAGGAGGCAAGCCGATGACAGACGGGGGCTCACCAAATTTATCCGGGTGAAGCACTTGGCTAATAGAGCCTGAGGAGAACACTGCATATTCCATGTCATTTATAAAGCGACAGCACTCAATGTCTCTCTTACCACTGCACAAAGTACTGCAGGCCTCCACCAGCACTTCCCCCGGCGAGAGAACTCAGTCCCCGGATGAGGTCACCAGCATCACATGATCTGACCACGCCCGATTATCTCTCTGAGGCAGGGAGCTCGGGTCACACGTACACTGAGCGGATTATGCAGTCAGTGTAGTATTAATACTCACCAGTGAGCAGCCGTTCCACTGTCGCCACCATGGCAGAGGAAGTGTGCCGGTACATGGATCAGACAATGAAAACCCTGCCTAGCAACAGGAAGGATTCTCATTGGTCCGCAAAACACATCAGGGAACCAATGAGACCCCTCCTTGTGGCTAAGCAGGATTCATCTACAGTATATACAGGCGAACGTCCTGTGCAGCGGCGCTGAGCGACGGTAGCAGTGAAGGACTGAAGACACAGAAGTACAAATGCGGCGACCAACTTAGTGAGAGTGGAGACGGTCTGTTCTCATAGGCTGGCACTGATTCTGGGGGTGGAGGGGAGGGAAAAAAAATCACTCCTCAGGGGTGGGGTCATGGCAGTGGCACACTGGCTGACCAATCCGGTAAGAGAGCAGTCTCCCTGGGTGGTTACCGTGCAGGTGTGCCATGCAGTATAAAGTGGTGAGAGAGACCTGTCACTGGCAGCTCCTGGGGGTGTATTTAGCGTTGAGAGAGACATTATAGGTCGCTGGCAGTTCCTGGGGGTGTATTTAGCGGTGAGAGAGACATTATAGGTCACTGGCAGTTCCTGGGGGTGTATTTAGCGGCGAGAGAGACATTATAGGTCACTGGCAGCCCCTGGGGGTGTATTTAGCGGTGAGAGAGACATTATAGGTCACTGGCAGTTCCTGGGGGTGTATTTAGCGGTGAGAGAGACACATAGGTCGCTGGCAGTTCCTGGGGGTGTATTTAGCGGTGAGAGAGACATTATAGGTCACTGGCAGCCCCTGGGGGTGTATTTAGCGGTGAGGGAGACATTATAGGTCACCGGCAGCTCCTGGGGGTGTATTTAGCGGTGAGAGAGACATTATAGGTCACTGGCAGCCCCTGGGGGTGTATTTAGCGGTGAGAGAGACACATAGGTCACTGGAAGTTCCTGGGGGTGTATTTAGCGGTGAGGGAGACACATAGGTCACTGGCAGTTCCTGGGGGTGTATTTAGCGGTGAGAGAGACACATAGGTCACTGGCAGTTCCTGGGGGTGTATTTAGCGGTGAGGGAGACATTATAGGTCACCGGCAGCTCCTGGGGGTGTATTTAGCGGTGAGAGAGACATTATAGGTCACTGGCAGCCCCTGGGGGTGTATTTAGCGGTGAGAGAGACACATAGGTCACTGGAAGTTCCTGGGGGTGTATTTAGCGGTGAGGGAGACACATAGGTCACTGGCAGTTCCTGGGGGTGTATTTAGCAGTGAGAGAGACATTATAGGTCACCGGCAGCTCCTGGGGTGTATTTAGCAGTGAGAGAGACATTATAGGTCACTGGCAGTTTCTGGGGGTGTATTTAGCGGTGAGAGAGACATTATAGGTCACTGGCAGTTTCTGGGGGTGTATTTAGTGGTGAGAGAGACATTATAGGTCGCTGGCAGTTCCTGGGGGTGTATTTAGCGGTGAGAGAGACATTATAGGTCGCTGGCAGTTCCTGGGGGTGTATTTAGCGTTGAGAGAGACATTATAGGTCGCTGGCAGTTCCTGGGGGTGTATTTAGCGGTGAGAGAGACATTATAGGTCACTGGCAGCCCCTGGGGGTGTATTTAGCGGTGAGAGAGACACATAGGTCACTGGCAGCCCCTGGGGGCGTATTTAGCGGTGAGAGAGACACATAGGTCACTGGCAGCTCCTGGGGGTGTATTTAGCGTTGAGAGAGACATTATAGGTCACTGGCAGTTTCTGGGGGTGTATTTAGCGGTGAGAGAGACACATAGGTCACTGGCAGTTCCTGGGGGTGTATTTAGCGGTGAGAGAGACACATACGTCACTGGCAGTTCCTGGGGGCGTATTTAGCAGTGAGAGAGACACATAGGTCACTGGCAGTTCCTGGGGGTGTATTTAGCGGTGAGAGAGACACATAGGTCACTGGCAGCTCCTGGGGGTGTATTTAGCGGTGAGAGAGACACATAGGTCACTGGAAGTTCCTGGGGGTGTATTTAGCGGTGAGGGAGACACATAGGTCACTGGCAGTTCCTGGGGGTGTATTTAGCAGTGAGAGAGACATTATAGGTCACTGGCAGCCCCTGGGGGTGTATTTAGTGGTAAGAGAGACATTATAGGTCACTGGCAGTTCCTGGGGGTGTATTTAGCGGTGAGAGAGACACATAGGTCACTGGCAGTTCCTGGGGGTGTATTTAGCGGTGAGAGAGACACATAGGTCACTGGCAGTTCCTGGGGGTGTATTTAGCGGTGAGAGAGACACATAGGTCACTGGCAGTTCCTGGGGGGGTATTTAGCGGTGAGAGAGACATTATAGGTCACCGGCAGCTCCTGGGGGTGTATTTAGCGGTGAGAGAGACATTATAGGTCACCGGCAGCCCCTGGGGGTGTATTTAGTGGTGAGAGAGACATTATAGGTCACCGGCAGTTCCTGGGGGTGTATTTAGCGGTGAGAGAGACATTATAGGTCACTGGCAGTTCCTGGGGGTGTATTTAGTGGTGAGAGAGACATTATAGGTCACTGGCAGTTCCTGGGGGTGTATTTAGCGGTGAGAGAGACATTATAGGTCACTGGCAGTTCCTGGAGGTGTATTTAGCGGTGAGAGAGACATTATAGGTCACTGGCAGTTCCTGGGGGTGTATTTAGCGGTGAGAGAGACACATAGGTCACTGGAAGTTCCTGGGGGTGTATTTAGCGGTGAGGGAGACACATAGGTCACTGGCAGTTCCTGGGGGTGTATTTAGCAGTGAGAGAGACATTATAGGTCACTGGCAGCCCCTGGGGGTGTATTTAGTGGTAAGAGAGACATTATAGGTCACTGGCAGTTCCTGGGGGTGTATTTAGCGGTGAGAGAGACACATAGGTCACTGGCAGTTCCTGGGGGTGTATTTAGCGGTGAGAGAGACACATAGGTCACTGGCAGTTCCTGGGGGTGTATTTAGCGGTGAGAGAGACACATAGGTCACTGGCAGTTCCTGGGGGGGTATTTAGCGGTGAGAGAGACATTATAGGTCACCGGCAGCTCCTGGGGGTGTATTTAGCGGTGAGAGAGACATTATAGGTCACCGGCAGCCCCTGGGGGTGTATTTAGTGGTGAGAGAGACATTATAGGTCACCGGCAGTTCCTGGGGGTGTATTTAGCGGTGAGAGAGACATTATAGGTCACTGGCAGTTCCTGGGGGTGTATTTAGTGGTGAGAGAGACATTATAGGTCACTGGCAGTTCCTGGGGGTGTATTTAGCGGTGAGAGAGACATTATAGGTCACTGGCAGTTCCTGGAGGTGTATTTAGCGGTGAGAGAGACATTATAGGTCACTGGCAGTTCCTGGGGGGGTATTTAGCGGTGAGAGAGACATTATAGGTCACTGGCAGTTCCTGGGGGTGTATTTAGCGGTGAGAGAGACATTATAGGTCACCGGCAGCCACTGGGGGTGTATTTAGCGGTGAGAGAGACACATAGGTCACTGGCAGTTCCTGGGGGTGTATTTAGCGGTGAGAGAGACATTATAGGTCACCGGCAGCCACTGGGGGTGTATTTAGCGGTGAGAGAGACACATAGGTCACTGGCAGTTCCTGGGGGTGTATTTAGCGGTGAGGGAGACATTATAGGTCACTTGCAGTTCCTGGGGGTGTATTTAGCGGTGAGAGAGACATTATAGGTCACCGGCAGCCCCTGGGGGTGTATTTAGCGGTGAGAGAGACATTATAGGTCACTTGCAGTTCCTGGGGGTGTATTTAGTGGTGAGAGAGACATTATAGGTCACTGGCAGTTCCTGGAGGTGTATTTAGCGGTGAGAGAGACATTATAGGTCACCGGCAGCCCCTGGGGGTGTATTTAGCGGTGAGAGAGACATTATAGGTCACCGGCAGCTCCTGGGGGTGTATTTAGCAGTGAGAGAGACACATAGGTCACTGGCAGTTCCTGGGGGTGTATTTAGCGGTGAGAGAGACATTATAGGTCACTGGCAGCCCCTGGGGGTGTATTTAGCGGTGAGAGAGACACATAGGTCACTGGCAGTTCCTGGGGGTGTATTTAGCGGTGAGAGAGACATTATAGGTCACTGGCAGTCCCTGGGGGTGTATTTAGTGGTGAGAGAGACATTATAGGTCACTGGCAGTTCCTGGGGGGGTATTTAGCGGTGAGAGAGACATTATAGGTCACTTGCAGTTCCTGGGGGTGTATTTAGTGGTGAGAGAGACATTATAGGTCACTGGCAGTTCCTGGGGGTGTATTTAGTGGTGAGAGAGACATTATAGGTCACTGGCAGTTCCTGGGGGTGTATTTAGCGGTGAGAGAGACATTATAGGTCACTGGCAGTTCCTGGGGGTGTATTTAGCAGTGAGAGAGACATTATAGGTCACTGGCAGCCCCTGGGGGTGTATTTAGTGGTGAGAGAGACATTATAGGTCACTGGCAGTTCCTGGGGGTGTATTTAGCAGTGAGAGAGACATTATAGGTCACTGGCAGTTCCTGGGGGTGTATTTAGTGGTAAGAGAGACATTATAGGTCACTGGCAGTTCCTGGGGGTGTATTTAGCAGTGAGAGAGACATTATAGGTCACTGGCAGCCCCTGGGGGTGTATTTAGTGGTGAGAGAGACATTATAGGTCACTGGCAGTTCCTGGGGGTGTATTTAGCGGTGAGAGAGACATTATAGGTCACTGGCAGTTCCTGGGGGTGTATTTAGCGGTGAGAGAGACACATAGGTCACTGGCAGCTCCTGGGGGTGTATTTAGCGGTGAGAGAGACACATAGGTCACTGGCAGTTCCTGGGGGTGTATTTAGCAGTGAGAGAGACACATAGGTCACTGGCAGTTCCTGGGGGTGTATTTAGCGGTGAGAGAGACACATAGGTCACTGGAAGTTCCTGGGGGTGTATTTAGCGGTGAGGGAGACACATAGGTCACTGGCAGTTCCTGGGGGTGTATTTAGCGGTGAGAGAGACACATAGGTCACTGGCAGTTCCTGGGGGTGTATTTAGTGGTAAGAGAGACATTATAGGTCACCGGCAGTTCCTGGGGGTGTATTTAGCGGTGAGAGAGACATTATAGGTCACTGGCAGCCCCCCAGGGCATGCAGTAGCAGGAACCTATAAACATGCTGACAAAACATATTGAAACAAATATAAGACAGGCTATCTCTGTGGGTCTTACGATCTCTGCAGGCGGAGTCCTCCGAGGGTCTTTCTGCCGAGTCCTCAGTAATTCTGGATAGAAGAACTCTGGACATTTCTTCTGATCCGGCTCAAATAGAGACAGTGCGATGCGGACAGTGGCGGCCAGAGGGGCGTCTGATTCCTGGCTGTCCACACGTGGCTTCTTGGGGGCGGGAGGCTGGCACGGGGCGGTCGGGGGAAGGGTGGAGATGGCCACTCTTCGCTGCTCCGCCATGATAGACGCAGACACGGGACTGGAGATCAGCTCAGGGAGGGGATATGAGGGTCTCCAAGAGGGACACGAGTCTCAGTACAATTCCTTTCACTTCAAGTAAATCCAGTTCAAGCAGAAGTCTCTTTATCCTGGAAGACGACAAAGCCCTCCATACTCAGAGCATTGCTGCCGACGGGTGCTGGAAACGCAAAGACAAACAGGAAGTTAGCATTTCTTTATTTAGAGGACACCAGAACGGAAAAATGTTTGGAGAAACGGGGGGAGCAGGCATGTATGGGGAGCTGTCCTGATGGCCATCGCTGCCCCCGCTCTCCTCTGTCCCCCTCTGGCAGCCTCTTCCAGGTCACCGGAGTCTGACTTCAGTGCGCAGGCGCCAGCCCAGCTGCATGCCTCCCCCTCAGTGCGTGACCACGGCCAGAAGCCTTCTGCACATGTGCACAACACTCCCAGCTGCATGCTTCCCTCAGTGCGTGACCACGGCCGGGAGCCTTCTGCACATGTGCACAGCACCCCCAGCTGCATGCTTCCCTCAGTGCGTGACCACGGCCGGAAGCCTTCTGCACATGTGCACAGCACCCCCAGCTGCATGCTTCCCTCAGTGCGTGACCACGGCCGGAAGCCTTCTGCGCATGTGCACAGCACCCCCAGCTGCATGCTTCCCTCAGTGCGTGACCACGGCCGGAAGCCTTCTGCGCATGTGCACAGCACCCCCAGCTGCATGTTTCCCTCAGTGCGTGACCACGGCCGGAAGCCTTCTGCGCATGTGCACAGCACCCCCAGCTGCATGCTTCCCTCAGTGCGTGACCACGGCCGGAAGCCTTCTGCGCATGTGCACAGCACTCCCAGCTGCATGCTTCCCTCAGTGCGTGACCACGGCCGGAAGCCTTCTGCGCATGTGCACAGCACCCCCAGCTGCATGCTTCCCTCAGTGCGTGACCACGGCCGGAAGCCTTCTGCACATGTGCACAGCACCCCCAGGTGCATGCTTCCCTCAGTGCGTGACCACGGCCGGAAGCCTTCTGCACATGTGCACAGCACCCCCAGCTGCATGCTTCCCTCAGTGCGTGACCACGGCCGGAAGCCTTCTGCCCATGTGCACAGCACCCCCAGCTGCATGCTTCCCTCAGTGCGTGACCACGGCCGGAAGCCTTCTGCCCATGTGCACAGCACCCCCAGCTGCATGCTTCCCTCAGTGCGTGACCACGGCCAGAAGCCTTCTGCGCATGTGCACAGCACCCCCAGCTGCATGCTTCCCTCAGTGCGTGACCACGGCCGGAAGCCTTCTGCGCATGTGCACAGCACCCCCAGCTGCATGCTTCCCTCAGTGCGTGACCACGGCCGGAAGCCTTCTGCACATGTGCACAGCACCCCCAGCTGCATGCTTCCCTCAGTGCGTGACCACGGCCGGAAGCCTTCTGCACATGTGCACAGCACCCCCAGCTGCATGCTTCCCTCAGTGCGTGACCACGGCCGGAAGCCGCCTGCCCATGTGCACAGCACCCCCAGCCGCTTGCTTCCCTCAGTGCGTGACCACGGCCAGAAGCCTTATTTATTTATTTATTTATTTGTTGTATTTATAAAGCGCCAACATATTACGCAGCGCTGGACATTAATTTAGGTTACAGACAATATTTAGGGGTGACAAACAGCAATATGACAATACAGGAATACAAGAAAACCAGATCACACAGCACAGTATGAGTACAAGGTAATGCTTAGTCAGTCACTGGATGGGAGCATGGAGTTAGGCAAGTTAGGTTCACTCAAATGCATAGAATGGGTGCACAGTAATAGAGGTGCATGATCAGGTAGGACACAAAAGGAGTGAGGACCCTGCCCAAAGGCTTACAATCTAGAGGGAGAGGTATGGACACGAGAGGTAGGGGACCAGAGTTCGGCTGTGGGTTTAGAGCAATTGTGAGGGGTGGTAGGCAAGAGTGAAAAGGTGAGTTTTGAGGGCCTTCTTGAAGGTGTTGAAGGAGGGGGCTGCCCTAATGGGTGGAGGTAGGGAGTTCCATAGTGTCGGAGCGGCTCTTGAGAAGTCTTGGAGGCGTGCATGGGACTGGGTGATGCGGGGGACGGTCAGGCGAAGTTCATTGGAGGAGCGGAGTGAGCGGCTTGGTGTGTATCTCTGAGTAAGATCAGAAATGTAGGTTGGACAGGTTTTGTGGATGGATTTGTAGGTCAGACACAATATCTTGAATCTGATTCTGGACTGGATAGGAAGCCAGTGGAGGGATTCACGGAGGGGAGCCGCCCTGGTGGAGCGATGGGAGGAGTGGATAATTCTGGCAGCCGCATTCATGATGGACTGCAGTGGGGCTATTCGGGTCTTAGGGAGTCCAGACAGAAGGGCATTGCAGTAGTCGAGGCAGGAAATTATGAGGGCATGGATGAGGAGTTTGGTGGTGGCAGGGGTCAGGAAAGGGCGAATCTTACAGATGTTACGAAGGTGGAAGTTGCAGGACTTTGTGAGGTTTTGGATGTGGGGAGTGAAGGAGAGTGCGGAGTCCAGGGTGACACCCAGACAGCGGGCTTGAGAGGTAGGGTGAATAGTAGTGTGGTTAACAGTGACCTGCACATCTGGGAGGTCCAGGGATGACCGGGGTGGGAAGATCATAAATTCCGTTTTGTCTAGATTTAGTTTTAGGAACCTAGCGGACATCCAGGAGGAGATGGCAGATAGGCAGGAGGAGACCTTGTCCATGGTAGTGGTGGATATGTCAGGGGTGTGGAGATAGATTTGGGTGTCATCTGCATACAGATGATAGTTAAAACCCATGGAGGAGATAACCAGGGCTGTGGAGTCGGTCCAAAAATCCACCGACTCCGACTCCTCAGTTTAGGATTCCACCGACTCCGACTCCGACTCCACGACTCCGACTCCTCTAATTTGTATATTACAATTTTGTTGATTAAAAGTATGTAACATGAAATTCGTCTCTTAACTGCCAATGCTTAGGAATTTTACAAGACAACTGAAGTGAGAAGGATATGTAGACTACTATATTTATTCCCTTTAGACTAAAACTAGTCCTTGGTAAGAGTACTTGTAAAAGGTACAAACCGGAACAAAGAACATCTATCAGGCCCTAGGCAATGTAAGTGTGGGTACATGTAAGAATGATGTGCAGGTACTCTGCAGGGGAATGAGGAGATTGTAAACAGACAACACCTCTGTGTTCAATGTGCACAGCATTCTCAGTGGATTCCCTGCAGCTCTGTGGGGAGTGCATATGTAGAGTATAGTACTACTGTGTAACAAAGTAAACCTGAGACAGATGAAATTAAAGTTTTATACATAACTGGGGCTTCCTCCAGCCGCCTTCAGGATAATCAGTCCCTCGTTGTCCTCCTCCACCACCTGGATCTTCTGCTATGAGTCCAGGTACTTGAGCCAGTTGGGCGTAGTGCGCATGCACACACTCCGCCGCCAGGAGCATACTACACCTGTGCAGCACTATTGCGCAGGTGCAGAATGTTCCTGGCTGTGGGAGCGGCATGCGGCCGGACAGCGCTGACTGGCTGAATTACCAGGACTCATAGCAGAAGATCCGGGTGGTGGAAGACAGTGAGGGACTGATTAGCCTGAAGGGGGCTGGAGGAAGCCCCAGGTATGTATAAAACTTTACTTTTCACCCGTCTCAGTTTCCCTTTAATTTGTAGTCACCAAACCAAATTTTAATAACAACATATCAAATTATTTGATTTCATCAGCAAAGGGAGTGCATACATTTGCATAAATCAGCATCAATGCAGAATTATTTCCATCTCGTTGACCATCTCTATATAGTGACATGGCTAACCATCAGGCTTTATACTTACAGCATAGATGTTATTTAGTGTATATAAGAGATTCCTGTGTACACATCATATATACAGTCACAATCAGATATGTATATCTGACTTGAAAAATACGGGGACTGCTTTATTGAAGCAGCACAAGTAACTAATTTTGATTGGTTTATTTCATTTTTGTAGACTAAGCACAGCTATTACTGTATATATACTGTATATATACATTATTTTTAATGACTATTATCTGAGAAATAGAACATTTTATCATATTTTCTATTTTAACCTCCTTGGCGGTATGGACGAGTATACACGTCCATTACCGCCGGAGGTCGCCGCTCAGGCCCTGCTGGGACGATTTTTACCAAATAAAAAGCAGCACACGCAGCCGGCACTTTGCCAGCCGCGTGTGCTGCCTGATCGCCGCCGCTCTGCTGCGATCCGCCGCGAGCAGCGGCGAAAGAGGGTCCCCCCAGCCGCCCGAGCCCTGCGCAGCCGGAACAAATAGTTCCGGCCAGCGCTAAGGGCTGGATCGGAGGCGGCTGATGTCAGGACGTCGGTTGACGTCCATGACGTCACTCCGCTCGTCGCTATGGCGACGAGGGAAGCAAAACAAGGAAGGCTGCTCATTGCGGCCTTCCTTGTTTATTCTGGGCGCCGGAGGCGATCAGAATGACGCTTCCGGAGCGCCCTCTAGTGGGCTTTCATGCAGCCAACTTTCAGTTGGCTGCATAAAATAGTTTTTTTTTTTATAAAAAAAAAAACCCTCCTGCAGCCTCCCTGGCGATTTTAATAGAACGCCAGGGAGGTTAATTACAGTTACAAATTCATTAGGAGTCGGAGTCGGTGCATTTTTTCCCGACTCCGACTCCAGGCACCCAAAATTGCCCGACTCCACGACTCCGACTCCACGACTCCGACTCCACAGCCCTGGAGATAACCTTGCCAATGGAGGAGGTGTATAGGGAGAACAGTAGGGGGCCAAGGACCGAGCCTTGGGGGACTCCCACTGAGAGGTGGTTGGGGGTGGACGAGGACTCATTGAAGGAGGTCGTGAAGGAGCAGTTGGAGAGGTAGGATGAAAGCCAGGTCAGGACGAGATCGTGAATGCCCATGGATTGGAGGGACTGGAGGAGTAGGGGATGATCTACTGTATCAAAAGCTGCTGAAAGGTCAAGGAGGAGGAGAATGGTGTATTTACCTTCAGCTTTAGCTAAGGCAAGGTCATTGACCACTTTGGTGAGAGCCGTTTCGGTTGAGTGGGCAGGCCGAAATCCAGATTGCAGTGGGTCTAGTAGTGAGTTGGCATTGAGGTACTGGGTCAGGCGTTTGTGAACCAGACGCTCAAGCCTTCTGCACATGTGCACAGCACCCCCAGCTGCATGCTTTCCTCAGTGCGCGACCACGGTCGGAAGCCTTCTGCGCATGTGCACAGCACCCCCAGCTGCATGCTTCCCTCAGTAAGTGAGCATGGCCGGTAGCCTACTGCGCATGTGCACAACACTCCCAGCCGCTTGCGGCCATGCTACGCTCGCATGATGGCGCCAAACTCCAACGACCCAGAAGACATGCTTGCTCCCTCCGTTTCTCCAAAGAAAGATAGAAAGGTTCGATAGATCATTTCCGACAGGTCCGATCATTTTTCATAGAAGTAAATGGAAATCGATCGGACAGTAAATCTGCTGAGAAATCTCCCAGCATAATGCTGGTACACACCATGCAATTTATCCATTTAACTCCTATCTGATGGGAAATTGCATGGTGTGTAGCAGGCACAAGATTCAATCCCCACTATGAGGAACAAAGTCACTGCAAAACGACGAATGATCAATGAGCTCTCTATATTCAATACATCTATACCGCTCTCCACACTAACACACTATATACAATACATCTATACTGCCCTCCACACTGACACACTATATACAATACATCTATACTGCCCTCCACACTGACACACTATATACAATACATCTATACCGCCCTCCACACCGACACACTATATACAATACATCTATACCGCCCTCCACACTGACACACTATATACAATACATCTATACTGCCCTCCACACTGACACACTATATACAATACATCTATACTGCCCTCCACACTGACACACTATATACAATACATCTATACTGCCCTCCACACTGACACACTATATACAATACATCTATACCGCCCTCCACACTGACACACTATATACACAATACATCTATACCGCCCTCCACACTGACACACTATATACAATACATCTATACCGCCCTCCACACTGACACACTATATACAATACACCTATACCGCCCTCCACACTGACACACTATATACAATACATCTATACTGCTCTCCACACTGACATACTATATACAATACATCTATACCGACCTCCACACTGACACACTATATACAATACATCTATACTGCCCTCCACACTGACACACTATATACAATACATCTATACCGCCCTCCACACTGACACACTATATACAATACATCTATACTGCCCTCCACACTGACACACTATATACAATACATCTATACCGCCCTCCACACTGACACACTATATACAATACATCTATACCGCCCTCCACACTGACACACTATATACAATACATCTATACCGCCCTCCACACTGACACACTATATACAATACATCTATACTGCCCTCCACACTGACACACTATATACAATACATCTATACTGCCCTCCACACCGACACACTATATACAATACATCTATACCGCCCTCCACACTGACACACTATATACAATACATCTATACTGCCCTCCACACAGACACACTATATACAATACATCTATACCGCCCTCCACACTGACACACTATATACAATACATCTATACTGCCCTCCACACTGACACACTATATACAATACATCTATACCGCCCTCCACACTGACACACTATATACAATACATCTATACTGCCCTCCACACTGACACACTATATACAATACATCTATACCGCCCTCCACACTGACACACTATATACAATACATCTATACCGCCCTCCACACTGACACACTATATACAATACATCTATACCGCCCTCCACACTGACACACTATATACAATACATCTATACTGCCCTCCACACAGACACACTATATACAATACATCTATACCGCCCTCCACACTGACACACTATATACAATACATCTATACTGCCCTCCACACTGACACACTATATACAATACATCTATACCGCCCTCCACACCGACACACTATATACAATACATCTATACCGCCCTCCACACTGACACACTATATACAATACATCTATACCACCCTCCACACTGACACACTATATACAATACATCTATACCGCCCTCCACACTGACACACTATATACAATACATCTATACCACCCTCCACACTGACACACTATATACAATACATCTATACCGCCCTCCACACTGACACACTATATACAATTAATATGGGGTTGGGGTGACCAATGCGCTCCTCACAGAATATTAATAGAACATGAACCGGTCTGCCTGGTGCGCTCTCAATCAGCAGGGGTGTATACCCTTAAAAAATGTTTGTTGGGAATTGGGAATGCAAACACTTTGGGAAAAATTATACAGAAAAATGAGAAAGAGGTCAGTGAGCTGAGGATCAGTCGGTTTCAAAGCGACTGGCAGGACTACAAAAAGAAGGTAGCTTACAAATGGCAGGTGGAACAAACTAAACGACAGGTGAGGGAACAAGAGGAGGAGGAGAAAAAGAAAAATGCGGGAGCCAGTAATTCAAGCGTGCTGACCCATCGAGCTGAACACCAGGCAGACCCCTTTAATGAGTACAGGGGGAGGGTGTTGGAAAATCAATTACGACATGTATCTGATAGGATCACTAATCATGAAAGGAATTACCTTTCTCCTAAAAGGAGAGAATATAAAACCCCTAATGATGAAAGATGGGAGAATCCCAGACCCACCAGGGGAAGGGTGGGCCCTAGGGGGGGGAAGAGGTATGTATCCTAGACAGTATACACATGACCTTAAACCAGCACCAAATAGAGCACGTAGTCCCCTAAAAAGGGAGCCAGCAAGGGGAAGCTGGGAGGAAAGGGAAAGATGGAGCAACTACCCACCCACCTATAACCGGTATGAACCCCTCAATAGGGAGACAGAGGAGACTATACAACATCATTTTTTAGGGGGGAGGGGGGGAGGGAGGATCCAGTGGGAGGATATGGATTATCACATAAGGAATACACGAAAAAGGGAAACAGACGAGGAAGAAGAGGAGGTAGATCAGAAAAGAAGAAGAGAATGATGGGAAAAGGTATTTTTAACATAAGTGGGGTTGATCTGACCAATGCAGAGATAAAGGTCCTTGATAAAGGCCTAAAATATGCCCCTGCACAAAGCCTGAACAAATTTGATGCGTATATTAATGTGCATAAGTTTGCGAGGAAATTAAATATTAAACGGTATTTCTTGTCCAAAGAAGGGCCCACTACCAGGGTGAATAGGGGTGGGATCCCTGGTGAGATTACGCACACAATGTTGAGAAATAAGTCTACATTCAACCCCCCTGATCAGTCCAGGGATGGGACAATTCAAAAATTTAAAAATATGGTGCTCAGGGACCTTGAGGGGATCCAGGGTAAGAAAAAGAATGTGGAATCTGAACAAATCAGGCAACTCAATGGCAGGAAGGAGATTCTTGTCAGACCAGCAGATAAAGGGGGAGGGGTAGTTGTTCTTCATGTAGAGCAGTATAAGCAGGAAATGCAAAGAATCATTGATGATAACTCTACATACAAGAAATTAAGGGGTGATCCAACCAGAGAGTACACTGAAACTCTGAGAGACCTGTTGAGAGGAGGCCTCACTCAGGGGATACTGAAGGATGCAGAATTCAAGTACTTAATGATAGATGCTCCTAGGATTCCCGTTATGTATATAAATCCTAAGATCCACAAAAGCCTCGAATCTCCCCCCGGCAGGCCCATTATCAGTGGGATTGGATCCCTGAACCAAAGGGTAGGGGAATACATAGACACATTCCTACAACCGGTAGTGCAAACATTGCCCCATTTATTAAGAGATACGAAGCACTTCCTTCAAGCCACCAATGGGCTCCAGATTAATGAAAATTGTTTGCTTGTGACGGCAGATGTGACATCACTATATACAATTATTCCGCACAGGGAAGCACTGAGGTCAGTAGAGCAGGCCCTCATGAGTCAGGGAGTGATTGGAGAAAAACAGATTCAGTTCATTTTATCACTGCTTCATTTTTCCCTCACCCATAACTATTTTTGGTACAATGGGGACTTCTTTTTACAGATACTTGGCTGCGCTATGGGGGCAAAATATGCACCCAGCGTGGCCAATATCTTTATGGATCAGTGGGAGAGGAGGATTTTGATGTGCCCTGAAAGTAATAGAGTTAGCCAATGGCATCGTTTTATTGATGACCTATTTTGGATATGGGAGGGTACAAAGAATGAGTTAGATGAATATATCAACTGGCTTAATGATAATGAACTGGGGATCCAGCTCACAATAAAAAGTGGAAGGGATGAGTTGGATTTCCTTGATATAGTGCTGCAGAGGAGGGATGGAGTAATAGGCACAAAAACCTTCTTCAAAAAGACAGATAGAAATGCCTACATACCGATCAACAGTTGCCACCATCCCAAATGGTTGCAGAATATCCCAAAGGGGCAGTTCTGCAGAATCCGGAGGAATTGCTCAAGAGACACGGATTATCTTATACAAACAGAGATGCTGATCAATAAGTTTGTTGAGAAAGGATATAAGAGGGGTGAGCTGGAGAAGACAGCAGAAGCAATCCTGGGATGTGATAGAGAACAATTTTTAATGCAAAAAAGGATAGAAAACCCAACAAACAACTCTTTTGACCATGCAATCCTTTTGGACTATAACTCTCAGTATAAAGAGGTCGAAAAGGTATTTAGGAGACATTGGGGGCTACTGAGAAGTGATCCGATTCTGGGGGCGGCATTACCGATGAAACCAAAATTCATCTACAGAAAAGCAGACAATTTACAGAGACAGTTAGTTCGTACATATATTGAAGGTCCAAAAGTGAGAAATAAAACCGATGCATGGGGCCAGGTTGGCTTTTACCCATGTGGGCATTGTACTACGTGTGAGAGAGCACAAGGAATTAGAAACAGAGTGGTGACAAGCACAGTGACCGGTCAGAATCACAAGGTTCGTGAGTTTATTCACTGCTGCAGTTCGCATGTGGTTTACCTGTTAGGGTGCCCATGCGGACTGCAGTATGTTGGTAGAACTAAAAGAACACTAAAGGCACGGGTCGGTGAACATATTAACAACATATTGAAAGGTTTTCAGGGGCACAGTGTATCAAAACATTTTGAGGAGGCACATGCTAGAGATCCGAGTGTTCTGACATTTCAAGGGATACAAAAGTTAACCACGAAATGGAGGGGGTGTCACAAAATTAGGGAGATCTCTAAGTTGGAAACACGATGGATATATGAGCTTAAAACTATGAAACCCGGGGGGTTGAATGTAGAACTTGACATAAATTGTTTCATATCTGATGATTAACACTATGGGAAAGGGGAGGATACATTGTCTGACTGTATATTATCTGTATATGGGAAAGGGGAGGATACATTGTCTGACTGTATATTATCTGATGATTAACAGTGTGGGGAAGGGGAGGATATATTATCTGAATGTATATCTCTGCAAGCTGGGAGCACAATGTCAAGGTGGGCACACCAGCACTCTAACGGTTTATGGAGAGGGGGAGGTGAAGTGTATCAGGGAATGAGGTGGGGGTGGTTTATTTGGGTGATATTTAGAATATTGATACATGGGAGGGATGAAGGGAAGGATTAGAGAGGATTGGTTATAGTAGGACCCCATGAATGATTCAAGTAGGACCCCATGAGGGGAGTGAAGGATGTGGCTATGATGCATTGCCTTGTCCCGCACATGACTCATATTCTGTTATGATGGTATGTAAGTATGCGGGGGAGGACTTTTTGAGCCTTCAAAAAACACTCAAAGAGAATCTAGAACAAACGCCAAAATTAAGTTTGGCAGGACACGGGTATTAGAGCCATCACTTTGTGCAGCGCTGTTGCGCTGTTATTCCATCTCCCTGGTAACTGGGAGGGGGCTGCGCACAGTGGGAGTGACGCTATTGCGTTATGAGTAGATGCAGGTTGTAAGTAGGATGTGAACAACTCTGTTTCCGCATCAATGCGGAGTAGTCAAATCGGATGGTTTGGTGGGTTAAGGTTGGCTGGCTTAGTACGAGGGGATGATGATAGTGGGAGAATGGAGGTGTGGCTAACTATGCCTATTGTCGTCAGCGAGTGGGCGGCACCTTGACATATGACAAGTACTGGAAGAGATTGTATATAAGCAGCGTCTCCTCCGGAGTTAGGCCATGCCCCTGATGAGTCATTAAGTGACGAAACTAGTTGGGCGGAGCCTAAACACGGAAGGAGACGCCAGACCACGTGGATTGTAACTGATATGCGCATTTTTATCGGCAACTTTGTAAGTGCAATTTTAAACCTTTTTACGGAAAATAAAACAGTATTACGCTATGCTAGTGTTTGTTTGAGCCTAAGGTGTTGCTGCTATATGGATGCTGCGGAAGAAAAAGATGTCCAATAAGCGTGCAAGCTGGTCAAGCTGGATCAGCCATAGCAGTTGGTAAGAGGCTAGTACTTCTATATACTGTGGATGAGGAAGATATCCAGGTGCTGGGTCACTTTATTCAGGTTGTGTGTGGTTCACTTTGGGGTGTTGGTCCTCAAACATACTATACCATAGAGTGTATCCCCTTTTTTTGCATGTACATCTGGAAAACGGTCGGAGACACAGCAGGACCGGAATCATCTGACAGGCTGGGCCATACGTGATATTTGCCAACTGTTGTGATTGGCAACTCAGTTTGGTGAGCACATATATTGCCTCTATGAGGATAAAGCATGCTGTTATAGGAATTCTTCCCTGATCTAGACAACGCCTATATTTGGGACCTGAGAACTAGGACTTTTTTGTGTTGATGAGTTTATTGAAAAGATCATACTGTGTGCTTAAAATCATCATTACAGATTGGACGATTGTTGTTCCCAGAGTGGAACGGTGGGAGGATTATATAAGAACCTGTCAGATCCCTGTTTTGAAATATCTGGGACCATTAGTATATATTTTAATGTGAGTAGCAGATAATATTCTGGAGTACTGACACATTGGATAGACCTGTTGAACACTATATACAATACATCTATACCGCCCTCCACACTGACACACTATATACAATACATCTATACCGCCCTCCACACTGACACACTATATACAATACATCTATACCGCCCTCCACACTGACACACTATATACAATACATCTATACCGCCCTCCACACTGACACACTATATACACAATACATCTATACCGCCCTCCACACTGACACACTATATACAATACATCTATACCGCCCTCCACACTGACACACTATATACAATACATCTATACCGCCCTCCACACTGACACACTATATACAATACATCTATACCGCCCTCCACACTGACACACCAGTGTTCTCCCCAGGCTGTTTTAGCCGGGTGCTCCACCTGGCTAGTTTTGGTGAGCACCCGGCTGTTACCAGCTCACCTCCTCCTATTCTGTAAGCAGAGTTGTGCACAGAAGCACCGGCCCTGCATTCTCTCATCTTGCCCCAACCGGCTACTTTTTCACGGCACCCGGCTACATTTCCATACCACCCGGGTAGAAAAAAATTCTGGGGAGAACACTGCACACTATATACAATACATCTATACCGCCCTCCACACTGACACACTATATACAATACATCTATACCGCCCTCCACACTGACACACTATATACAATACATCTATACTGCCCTCCACACTGACACACTATATACAATACATCTATACTGCCCTCCACACTGACACACTATATACAATACATCTATACCGTCCTGCACACTGACACACTATATACAATACATCTATACCGCCCTCCACACTGACACACTATATACAATACATCTATACCGCCCTCCACACTGACACACTATATACAATACATCTATACCGCCCTCCACACTGACACACTATATACAATACATCTATACCGCCCTCCACACTGACACACTATATACACAATACATCTATACCGCCCTCCACACTGACACACTATATACAATACATCTATACCGCCCTCCACACTGACACACTATATACAATACATCTATACCGCCCTCCACACTGACACACTATATACAATACATCTATACCGCCCTCCACACTGACACACCAGTGTTCTCCCCAGGCTGTTTTAGCCGGGTGCTCCACCTGGCTAGTTTTGGTGAGCACCCGGCTGTTACCAGCTCACCTCCTCCTATTCTGTAAGCAGAGTTGTGCACAGAAGCACCGGCCCTGCATTCTCTCATCTTGCCCCAACCGGCTACTTTTTCACGGCACCCGGCTACATTTCCATACCACCCGGGTAGAAAAAAATTCTGGGGAGAACACTGCACACTATATACAATACATCTATACCGCCCTCCACACTGACACACTATATACAATACATCTATACCGCCCTCCACACTGACACACTATATACAATACATCTATACTGCCCTCCACACTGACACACTATATACAATACATCTATACTGCCCTCCACACTGACACACTATATACAATACATCTATACCGTCCTGCACACTGACACACTATATACAATACATCTATACCGCCCTCCACACTGACACACTATATACAATACATCTATACCGCCCTCCACACTGACACACTATATACAATAACACCTATACCGCCCTCCACACTGACACACTATATACAATACATCTATACCGCCCTCCACACTGACACACTATATACAATAACACCTATACCGCCCTCCACACTGACACACTATATACAATACATCTATACTGCCCTCCACACTGACACACTATATACAATACATCTATACCGCCCTCCACACTGACACACTATATACAATACATCTATACCGCCCTCCACACTGACACACTATATACAATAACACCTATACCGCCCTCCACACTGACACACTATATACAATACATCTATACCGCCCTCCACACTGACACACTATATACACAATACATCTATACCGCCCTCCACACTGACACACTATATACAATACATCTATACCGCCCTCCACACTGACACACTATATACAATACATCTATACCGCCCTCCACACTGACACACTATATACAATACATCTATACCGCCCTCCACACTGACACACCAGTGTTCTCCCCAGGCTGTTTTAGCCGGGTGCTCCACCTGGCTAGTTTTGGTGAGCACCCGGCTGTTACCAGCTCACCTCCTCCTATTCTGTAAGCAGAGTTGTGCACAGAAGCACCGGCCCTGCATTCTCTCATCTTGCCCCAACCGGCTACTTTTTCACGGCACCCGGCTACATTTCCATACCACCCGGGTAGAAAAAAATTCTGGGGAGAACACTGCACACTATATACAATACATCTATACCGCCCTCCACACTGACACACTATATACAATACATCTATACCGCCCTCCACACTGACACACTATATACAATACATCTATACTGCCCTCCACACTGACACACTATATACAATACATCTATACTGCCCTCCACACTGACACACTATATACAATACATCTATACCGTCCTGCACACTGACACACTATATACAATACATCTATACCGCCCTCCACACTGACACACTATATACAATACATCTATACCGCCCTCCACACTGACACACTATATACAATACATCTATACCGCCCTCCACACTGACACACTATATACACAATACATCTATACCGCCCTCCACACTGACACACTATATACAATACATCTATACCGCCCTCCACACTGACACACTATATACAATACATCTATACCGCCCTCCACACTGACACACTATATACAATACATCTATACCGCCCTCCACACTGACACACCAGTGTTCTCCCCAGGCTGTTTTAGCCGGGTGCTCCACCTGGCTAGTTTTGGTGAGCACCCGGCTGTTACCAGCTCACCTCCTCCTATTCTGTAAGCAGAGTTGTGCACAGAAGCACCGGCCCTGCATTCTCTCATCTTGCCCCAACCGGCTACTTTTTCACGGCACCCGGCTACATTTCCATACCACCCGGGTAGAAAAAAATTCTGGGGAGAACACTGCACACTATATACAATACATCTATACCGCCCTCCACACTGACACACTATATACAATACATCTATACCGCCCTCCACACTGACACACTATATACAATACATCTATACTGCCCTCCACACTGACACACTATATACAATACATCTATACTGCCCTCCACACTGACACACTATATACAATACATCTATACCGTCCTGCACACTGACACACTATATACAATACATCTATACCGCCCTCCACACTGACACACTATATACAATACATCTATACCGCCCTCCACACTGACACACTATATACAATAACACCTATACCGCCCTCCACACTGACACACTATATACAATACATCTATACCGCCCTCCACACTGACACACTATATACAATAACACCTATACCGCCCTCCACACTGACACACTATATACAATACATCTATACTGCCCTCCACACTGACACACTATATACAATACATCTATACCGCCCTCCACACTGACACACTATATACAATACATCTATACCGCCCTCCACACTGACACACTATATACAATAACACCTATACCGCCCTCCACACTGACACACTATATACAATACATCTATACCGCCCTCCACACTGACACACTATATACAATAACACCTATACCGCCCTCCACACTGACACACTATATACACAATACCATCTATACCACCCTCCACACTGACACACTATATACAATACATCTATACTGCCCTCCACACTGACACACTATATACAATAACACCTATACCGCCCTCCACACTGACACACTATATACACAATACCATCTATACCACCCTCCACACTGACACACTATATACAATACATCTATACCGCCCTCCACACTGACACACTATATACAATAACACCTATACCGCCCTCCACACTGACACACTATATACACAATACCATCTATACCACCCTCCACACTGACACACTATATACAATACATCTATACTGCCCTCCACACTGACACACTATATACAATACATCTATACTGCCCTCCACACTGACACACTATATACAATAACACCTATACCGCCCTCCACACTGACACACTATATACAATACATCTATACCGCCCTCCACACTGACATACTATATACAATACATCTATACTGCCCTCCACACTGACACACTATATACAATACATCTATACCGTCCTCCACACTGACACACTATATACAATACATCTATACCGCCCTCCACACTGACACACTATATACAATACATCTATACCGCCCTCCACACTGACACACTATATACAATAACACCTATACCGCCCTCCACACTGACACACTATATACAATACATCTATACCGCCCTCCACACTGACACACTATATACAATAACACCTATACCGCCCTCCACACTGACACACTATATACAATACATCTATACTGCCCTCCACACTGACACACTATATACAATACATCTATACCGCCCTCCACACTGACACACTATATACAATACATCTATACCGCCCTCCACACTGACACACTATATACAATAACACCTATACCGCCCTCCACACTGACACACTATATACAATACATCTATACCGCCCTCCACACTGACACACTATATACAATAACACCTATACCGCCCTCCACACTGACACACTATATACACAATACCATCTATACCACCCTCCACACTGACACACTATATACAATACATCTATACTGCCCTCCACACTGACACACTATATACAATAACACCTATACCGCCCTCCACACTGACACACTATATACACAATACCATCTATACCACCCTCCACACTGACACACTATATACAATACATCTATACCGCCCTCCACACTGACACACTATATACAATAACACCTATACCGCACTCCACACTGACACACTATATACACAATACCATCTATACCACCCTCCACACTGACACACTATATACAATACATCTATACTGCCCTCCACACTGACACACTATATACAATACATCTATACTGCCCTCCACACTGACACACTATATACAATAACACCTATACCGCCCTCCACACTGACACACTATATACAATACATCTATACTGCCCTCCACACTGACACACTATATACAATACATCTATACTGCCCTCACACACTGACACACTATATACAATACATCTATACTGCCCTCCACACTGACACACTATATACAATACATCTATACTGCCCTCCACACTGACACACTATATACAATACATCTATACTGCCCTCCACACTGACACACTATATACAATACATCTATACCGCCCTCCACACTGACACACTATATACAATACATCTATACCGCCCTCCACACTGACACACTATATACAATACATTTATACTGCCCTCCACACTGACACACTATATACAATACATCTATACTGCCCTCCACACTGACACACTATATACAATACATCTATACCGCCCTCCACACTGACACACTATATACAATACATCTATACCGCCCTCCACACTGACACACTATATACAATACATCTATACCGCCCTCCACACTGACACACTATATACAATAACACCTATACCGCCCTCCACACTGACACACTATATACAATAACACCTATACCGCCCTCCACACTGACACACTATATACACAATACCATCTATACCACCCTCCACACTGACACACTATATACAATACATCTATACTGCCCTCCACACTGACACACTATATACAATAACACCTATACCGCCCTCCACACTGACACACTATATACACAATACCATCTATACCACCCTCCACACTGACACACTATATACAATACATCTATACTGCCCTCCACACTGACACACTATATACAATAACACCTATACCGCCCTCCACACTGACACACTATATACAATACATCTATACTGCCCTCCACACTGACACACTATATACAATACATCTATACTGCCCTCCACACTGACACACTATATACAATAACACCTATACCGCCCTCCACACTGACACACTATATACAATAACACCTATACCGCCCTCCACACTGACACACTATATACAATACATCTATACTGCCCTCCACACTGACACACTATATACAATACATCTATACTGCCCTCCACACTGACACACTATATACAATAACACCTATACCGCCCTCCACACTGACACACTATATACAATAACACCTATACCGCCCTCACACACAATACAATAACATTTGTAAATGGCTTTTCTTCCTCACACTTGTATCTGCTCCTTTCTGGACAAGAGCTGCTCCCCAACAAGCTACCAGCAAGGCCTCTATAAATGTTTATGTGAAGGTGTTTATTCCCTGGAGAAGCTCCCATAGCAATACACAGAGTACAATCTGCAGATAGGAAACCTCAGCTTACAGCTGGGCCCGGAGTCACCAGGGACACCCACAGCAGAGAAATCATACAAGAGACCCCTTACTTTATAGCAGGCTTTCTCAGTCAGGGCTCCCCGAGTACTCTGCAGGGACATTTCCCCCATCGCGGGGAAAGTATAACAGAGCATACTATAATAAGGGGTACTGGAACAAGAAGCACTAAATTGGGGGTTAAAATCATAATGAGCGCATTAAGGGCCCTTTTCCACTTGCAATCGCTAGCGCTAAACGCTAGCGATTGCGATTCAGCAAAATCCCCGGTGATAGCGTCTGCGATTTTGCTATGCACTGCAAGGCATAGCAAAATCGCGGCAATAATTGCTCCACCGCGCGATCGCGTTTGTGTTAAAATCGAATCACGGTAGTGGAAATAACCTACCACGATTCCTACGTTATTTAGCAAACCTTAGTGATTTTAAAATCGCTAGCGATTTGCGCTTTTGCGATTCAGCAAACGCAATCGCGCTAGTGTAAAAGGGCCCTAAAGTGGATCGGAGATAAACTTTTACTCATTGCATAATTGTGTTCCTTTCATATCGTTTATTGGGCATTCCTCAAGCCAAATACTTGTTTTGTTTTAATACTCTAATTCTCTATAAACTAAACAAGCCACGCCCACAGCTTTTCAGAGAGCCTTGGCACTGTAGCAAGGGCTTATGGGAGCTCAGTCTGAGCAGGAGGAGGAGGTGTTACTAGCCAGAGATTTCAGAGGCAGAGGGGAGGAGGAGAGGAGACTGAATTTACACACAGGCAAGCTGATAGCATCTCCAGCCCTCAGCCTGTGACAATGTGACAAACAGAACATGGCTGCCCTCACTGTATCACAGGAATAAATAATCATAAACTTTTGTAGCTGTTTGCAGCTAGATCTGCTGTGTAAACTTTAGATAAATATATAGACAAGTAACATGTTATAGTTAGTTTTTCATCTCAGATCCGCTTTAATAAAAAGCACTAGGATAATGAGGCAGTATAATGAGGGGCAGAGTAAAAGGGGGAAGTGACATAAACGGACACACACACTTTTAAAGCCTCCTGAAAAATATTTGCAGGGCTTACTTAAGATCCTAAATTTGCAGGGCTTCTCCAGGCTAGAAAGGGCTGCTTTATACCAATAACATTTGACACACAGATTGCTTCATGTGGCTAATTCTTTCTGCCCCTAACTAGCCCGACAATGGCCATAACCCAGCCTGACGCCAGCCTCACTGCCACTATTCCCCCTGCATTCAAACCCACCACCAGCCTTGTGAGATTTAAAGTGGAGCTGAACTCTTGCACAGGACAGAATGAAAACAGAGAAATGCTCCCTGTATGTATTTAGAGAGCCTGTCTAATTCCCCCTCCTCTGTGACTAAGCACTACTGTAATCTGATCACTCAGCGGTGTCAGCTTAGGAACCTTAGCAGAGCAGCTAATTTGTAAACACAGGATGTTAACCATATAATCTGCTTCCATAAAAGGAGGAAGTAGGCACACTGCAAAAAGTTTTTGTGTAAAGGTTATCTTTTACAGCAGAGATGAAGTGTGAAGTCCTGGGCCAGGGACAGGTGGTTAAGCTGCTCATCTGTTGGGCAGTTCAGCCTCCCGGCCACAAGTGCCGCCTGGCTGCAATCACATCCAGCCAAATGGCTGTGTTTGGTAACACCTGGTCACATTTGACACGCAGCACTTCACCTGGTATGTAAGCGTGGCGACTGCTGTGCTCAGATGGAACTCCACGCGGGGACGCCTGTGCTGAGCGCTAGCAAACACCCGGCCAGTGACCAGGATCCGCTGACATGTGGTGAGTTCACTGCCATCAGCTGCTCACAGAACAGAGGCCTCACATGACCACAACACACGCCGTGGCAGAACTGAAGCCTCACATGAACACAACACACGCCGTGGCAGAACTGAGGCCTCACATGACCACAACACATGCCGTGGCAGAACAGAGGCCTCACGTGACCACAACACACGCCGTGGCAGAACAGAGGCCTCACATGAACACAACACACGCCGTGGCAGAACAGAGGCCTCACGTGACCACAACACACGCCGTGGCAGAACTGAAGCCTCACATGAACACAACACACGCCGTGGCAGAACTGAGGCCTCACATGACCACAACACATGCCGTGGCAGAACAGAGGCCTCACGTGACCACAACACACGCCGTGGCAGAACAGAGGCCTCACATGAACACAACACACGCCGTGGCAGAACAGAGGCCTCACGTGACCACAACACACGCCGTGGCAGAACAGAGGCCTTATGTGACCACAACACACGCCGTGGCAGAACTGAGGCCTCACATGAACACAACACACGCCGTGGCAGAACTGAGGCCTCACATGAACACAACACACGCCGTGGCAGAACTGAGGCCTCACATGAACACAACACACGACGTGGCAGAACTGAGGCCTCACATGAACACAACACACGCCGTGGCAGAACAGAGGCCTCACATGAACACAACACACGCCGTGGCAGAACTGAGGCCTCACATGAACACAACACACGCCGTGGCAGAACTGAGGCCTCACATGAACACAACACACGACGTGGCAGAACTGAGGCCTCACATGAACACAACACACGCCGTGGCAGAACAGAGGCCTCACGTGACCACAACACACGCCGTGGCAGAACTGAGGCCTCACATGAACACAACACACGCCGTGGCAGAAAAGAGGTCTCAAGTGACCACAACACACGCCGTGGCAGAACAGAGGCCTCACATGAACACAACACACGCCGTGGCAGAACAGAGGCCTCACATGAACACAACACACGCCGTGGCAGAACTGAGGCCTCACATGAACACAACACACGCCGTGGCAGAACAGAGGCCTCACGTGACCACAACACACGCCGTGGCAGAACAGAGGCCTCACGTGACCACAACACACGCCGTGGCAGAACAGAGGCCTCACGTGACCACAACACACGCCGTGGCAGAACAGAGGCCTCACATGACCACAACACACGCCGTGGCAGAAAAGAGGTCTCAAGTGACCACAACACACGCCGTGGCAGAACAGAGGCCTCACGTGACCACAACACACGCCGTGGCAGAACAAAGGCCTCACGTGACCACAAAGCACGCCCTGGCAGAACAGAGGCCTCACATGACCACAATACACGACGTGGAAGAACAGAGGTCTAAAGTGACCACAACGCATGCCGTGGCAGAACAGAGGCCTCACATGACCACAACACATGCCGTGGCAGAACAGAGGCCTCACATGACCACAACACATGCCGTGGCAGAACAGAGGCCTCATGTGACCACAACACACGCCGTGGCAGAACAGAGGCCTCACGTGACCACAAAGCACGCCCTGGCAGAACAGAGGCCTCACATGACCACAATACACGACGTGGAAGAACAGAGGTCTAAAGTGACCACAACGCATGCCGTGGCAGAACAGAGGCCTCACATGACCACAACACATGCCGTGGCAGAACAGAGGCCTCACATGACCACAAAGCACGCCTTGGCAGAACAGAGGCCTCACATGACCACAATACACGACGTGGAAGAACAGAGGTCTAAAGTGACCACAACACACGCCGTGGCAGAACAGAGGCCTCACATGACCACAACACACGCCATGGCAGAAGAGAGGTCTCACGTGACCACAAAGCACGCCCTGGCAGAACAGAGGCCTCACATGACCAAAACACACGCCGTGGCAGAACAGAGGCCTCACATGACCAAAACACATGCCGTGGCAGAACAGAGGCCTTATGTGACCACAACACACGCCATGGCAGAACCGAGGCCTCACGTGACCACAAAGCACGCCCTGGCAGAACAGAGGCCTCACATGACCAAAACACACGCCATGGCAGAACAGAGGCCTCACATGACCAAAACACATGCCGTGGCAGAACAGAGGCCTTATGTGACCACAACACACGCCATGGCAGAACCGAGGCCTCACGTGACCACAAAGCATGCCATGGCAGAACAGAGGCCTCACATGACCAAAACACACCGTGGCAGAACAGAGGCCTCACATGACCACAACACACGCCCTGGCAGAACAGAGGCCTCATGTGACCACAACACACGCCATGGCAGAACAGAGGCCTCACGTGACCACAACACACGCCATGGCAGAACAGAGGCCTCATGTGACCACAACGCTCGCCATGGCAGAACAGAGGCCTCACGTGACCAAAACACACCGTGGCAGAACAGAGGCCTCACGTGACCACAACGCACACCGTGGCAGAACAGAGGCCTCACGTGACCACAACACACGCCATGGCAGAACAGAGGCCTCACGTGACCACAACACACGCCGTGGCAGAACTGAGGCCTCATGTGACCACAACGCTCGCCATGGCAGAACAGAGGCCTCACGTGACCACAACGCTCGCCGTGGCAGAACAGAGGCCTTATGTGACCACAACACACGCCGTGGCAGAACAGAGGCCTTATGTGACCACAAAGCACGCCGTGGCAGAACAGAGGCCTCACGTGACCACAACGCTCACCGTGGCAGAACAGAGGCCTTATGTGACCACAACACACGCCGTGGCAGAACAGAGGCCTTATGTGACCACAAAGCACGCCGTGGCAGAACAGAGGCCTTATGTGACCACAACACACGCCGTGGCAGAACAGAGGTCTCACGTGACCACAACACACGCCGTGGCAGAACAGAGGCCTCACGTGACCACAACACACGCCGTGGCAGAACAGAGGCCTCACGTGACCACAAAGCACGCCGTGGCAGAACAGAGGCCTCATGTGACCACAACGCACGCCGTGGCAGAACAGCGGCCTCACATGACCACAACACACGCCGTGGCAGAACAGAGGTCTCACATGACCACAACGCACGCCGTGGCAGAACAGAGGCCTCACGTGACCAGAACGCTCGCCGTGGCAGAACAGAGGCCTTATGTGACCACAACGCACGCCGTGGCAGAACAGAGGCCTCACGTGACCACAACACACACCGTGGCAGAACAGAGGCCTCACGTGACCACAACACACGCCGTGGCAGAACAGAGGCCTCACGTGACCACAACGCACGCCGTGGCAGAACAGAGGCCTCACATGACCACAACGCACGCCGTGGCAGAACAGAGGCCTCACGTGACCACAACGCTCGCCGTGGCAGAACAGAGGCCTCACGTGACCACAACGCTCGCCGTGGCAGAACAGAGGCCTTATGTGACCACAACGCTCGCCGTGGCAGAACAGAGGCCTTATGTGACCACAAAGCACGCCGTGGCAGAACAGAGGCCTTATGTGACCACAACGCTCGCCGTGGCAGAACAGAGGCCTTATGTGACCACAAAGCACGCCGTGGCAGAAGAGAGGCCTCACATGACCACAACGCACACCATGGCAGAACAGAGGCCTTATGTGACCACAACGCTCGCCGTGGCAGAACAGAGGCCTCACATGACCACAACACACGCCGTGGCAGAACTGAGGCCTCACATGACCACAACGCACGCCGTGGCAGAACAGAGGCCTCACGTGACCACAAAGCACGCCGTGGCAGAACAGAGGCCTTATGTCACCACAACACACGCCGTGGCAGAACAGAGGCCTTATGTGACCACAATGCACGCCGTGGCAGAACAGAGGCCTTATGTGACCACAATGCACGCCGTGGCAGAACAGAGGCCTCACGTGACCACAACACACACCGTGGCAGAACAGAGGCCTCACGTGACCACAACAAACGCCGTGGCAGAACAGAGGCCTCACGTGACCACAACGCACGCCGTGGCAGAACAGAGGCCTCACATGACCACAATACACGCCGTGGCACTGGAATCTGACATGTATCGCGTTTATGCTGCATGATTTAGAATAAATCTTCTTGTGGTTAGCATTTTGCATTTTCTGTCCTTTGGAGGCAGGTGGTGGATGGCTTGCTCTAGGTGGTGTGAGCCCTGGAGTGAGTTGTCTGTGCCTGTCCTCCCCCCCCCCCCTTCTGGAGTGCTGTATGTGAGCCAGCCCTGAGCCCTATAGCTCAGGGTGACCCATACGTCACTCCTTTCCCATGCAGTGCCCCCAAGTTAATGCGCAGTAGCAGAACGCAATGGACGTTAAGGTAAGTGCCTGTTTTTAATTTTGGGAGGCGGGTGCGGATGGCTCTCCCCGGCACTGGCCACGCTTGGGGGGGTCGTCTGCGCCACCCAGCCTCCCCCTCCGGGGTGTCGCTGTGGTCCCTAGGCAGTGAGAGAGCCTGGGGCCCTGCAGCCCCCCCGGTTGTATGGGGGCATTGGGAAGCCTCCCTGTGGCGCTCCTGGATAGTGCTATATAGCATGAACTAATTCCCGCAGGGCAACCGCTTCGCGGTATTAGTTTTTGACCCTGCAAAGTTTGGCATGCGAAAGCAAATGCAATTTTGCATGAGCAATGCCTCATGATAAGCCTATTTAGCCAGATTTGCACAGCCAGACTTGTAAGGGTTAAGCTTGGTGTTGAGCACGCATAAAACTTCTTGTGGTTAGCATGATTTAGCATTAGACAGCCTTTAGCATCTTTCCACGTGACGCTTACATTCCCAATCACAATTATTGCATCGCAGTCCAGAGGATCACAAATCATGCAGAATTTACATGCGAGAAACACAATCACACAACGCCGACATGGAGGGACCAGTGTGCCCCCGGCCTCAGTGCTGTACTGGGGGAGGGGAACTGCTGCACTAACAGCTGCCACCAGTCCTTCCAGGAACCACAGGGATGGGAGGAGCCGGAGGGATCCCCGGGGATGGGAGGAGCCGGAGGTACCCCCAGGGATGGGAGGAGCCGGAGGGACCCCCGGGGATGGGAGGAGGGACAAGTGGGCCCCCCGGCCTCACTGCTGTGCTGGGGGAAGGGAACTGCTGCACTAACAGCTGCCACCAGTCCTTCCAGGAACCACAGGGATGGGAGGAGCCGGAGGGATCCCCGGGGATGGGAGGAGCCGGAGGTACCCCCAGGGATGGGAGGAGCCGGAGGGACCCCCGGGGATGGGAGGAGCCGGGGGACCCCCGGGGATGGGAGGAGGGACAAGTGGGCCCCCCGGCGTCAGTGCTGTGCTGGGGGGAGGGGAACTGCTGCACTAACAGCTGCCACCAGAGTACATTTGAAATCGGCGCCGGTAGACTTGGGCGCAGGATACAGCGGTATACGGCTGATCCTGCTTCTGCACAAGGCCAGGCCGATTTAATTACTATTCCCCCTCCAGGCCGCCATGGATAGTGGGGGAATGAAATAATTCGGCTTCCAGCGATTGCTGGAGGCCAAAATAATATGTTTTTAAGCAACTTCAGCTCAGTCTTCTGACAGCGCCGACGTTACTCACTCTCACTGAGCGCTTCAATAGGAATGATTCCTATTGAAGTCTATGGAGGCGCCGGCTGCGCCCAAATCTAGCAGCGCTGAAAAGCACTGCTCCGCTGCCACCAGTCCTTCCAGGAACCACAGGGATTGGAAGAGCCACCACCAGGGATGGGAGGAGCCACCACCAGGGATAGGAGGCGCCGGAGGGACCCTCAGGAATGGAAGGAGCCAGGGGGATGGGAGGAGCCACCACCAGGGATGGGAGGAGCCACCACCAGGGATGGGAGGAGCCACATCCAGGGATAGGAGGCGCCGGAGGGACCCCAGGGATGGGAGGAGCCAGAGGGATGAGAGGAGCCACCACCAGGGATAGGAGGAGCCAGAGGGATGGGAGGAGCCACCCCAGGGATGGGAGGAGCCACCACCAGGGATAGGAGGCACCGAAGGGACCCCCAAGGATGGGAGGAGCCAGAGGGATGGGAGGAGCCACCACAAGGATGGGAGGAACCACCCCAGGGATGGGAGGAGCCACCACCAGGGATGGGAGGAGCCGGAGGGACCCCCAGGGATGGGAGGAGCGAGAGAGATGGGAGAAGCCACCCTGGGAATGGGAGGAGCCAGAGGGATGGGAGGAGCCACCAGGGATAGGAGGCGTCGGAGGGACCGCCAGGGATGGGAGGAGCCACCCTGGGGATGGGAGGAGCCAGAGGGATGGGAGGAGCCACCACCAGGGATAGGAGGCGCCGGAGGGACCCCCAGGAATGGAAGGAGCCAGGGGATGGGAGGAACCACCACCAGGGATCGGAGGAGCCAGAGGGATGGGAGGAGCCACCACCAGGGATGGGAGGAGCCACATCCAGGGATAGGAGGCGCCGGAGGGACCCCAGGGATGGGAGGAGCCAGAGAGATGAGAGGAGCCACCACCAGGGATAGGAGGAGCCAGAGGGATGGGAGGAGCCACCCCAGGGATGGGAGGAGCCACCACCAGGGATAGGAGGCACCGAAGGGACCCCCAAGGATGGGAGGAGCCAGAGGGATGGGAGGAGCCACCACAAGGATGGGAGGAACCACCCCAGGGATGGGAGGAGCCACCACCAGGGATGGGAGGAGCCGGAGGGACCCCCAGGGATGGGAGGAGCGAGAGAGATGGGAGAAGCCACCCTGGGAATGGGAGGAGCCATCCCAGGGATGGGAGGAGCTACAGGGACCCCCAGGAGTGGGAGGAGCCACAGGGACCCAAAGGAATGGGAGGAGCCACAGGGACCCCCCCCAGGAATGGGAGGAGCCACAGGGACCCCCAGGAATGGGAGGAGCCCGGAGGAACCCCCAGGAATGGGAGGAGCCCGGAGGGACCCCCAGGAATGGGAGGAGCCACAGGGTCCCCCAGGAATGGGAGGAGCCACAGGGACCCAAAGGAATGGGAGGAGCCACAGGGACCCCCAGGAATGGGAGGAGCTTGTTGGAGACCCGGTGAAGGGAGGAGCCGGAGGGAGCCCCGGGGATGGGAGGAGCTGGAGGGAGCCCCGGAGATGGGAGGAGCTTGTTGGAGACCCGGGAATAGGAGAGGGCGGAGTTACCCCGGGATTAGTCAGTCTGCACGGTGCGCGCTCCCGCGGTCGCCTAGCAGCGGTGTCGGGCGCGTTGCTAGGGAGACGGGCGCGTTGCTAGGGGTGACGGCCCGGCTCACTCACCGTTGCGCTCCCGGTCACAGGAAGAAAAAGGCGCCGAGCGGGTGACGTCAGAGTTCACAGAGGTCACGTGGTGCCGGAGCCCCGCCTCCTCCGCTCGCCGCCCCTCCCCCTCCAGCGCGATAACAATAACAAGCCGCCGTCAGGCGCGTCACGTGACCGCGCGCCCCGCCCCTTTCCCTCCTCCCATTGGCGGAGCGAGTCCCGTGCTGCGTGCGGGGGGTCACGTGACGAGGGGCGGGGCCGCCGGGAGCGCGCACGTCGCACGTTTCCTGTGTCCCGGCATCCTCTGCGCGCTGAGCGTCTCTTCCTCTCCCCGCCTCCTCCGCTCGCTCTGCAGCCCGTGTGTCGGTGAGATGGCGGCGCCGAGTCTGCGACATGGAGACCTGGTGTGGTGAGTGCGGGCCCCGGGGGGAGGGCGGGGCCTGATGGAGGGGGAGGAGTCTCACAGCATCGGGCCCCCCCCCATTCACACTGCAGCTGAGCCTTGCCTGGCTGTCCCCCTATCCTCTGCCTCTAATACATTCACCCACAGCCCCTGAACAAGCATGCAGCAGATCAGGTGACTGGATAAGCTGCATGCTGGTTTCAGGTGTGTGATTCAGACACTACTGCAGCCAGAGAGACCAGCAGGGCTGCCAGGCAACTGGTATTGTGTAATATGGCCGCCTCCTTATCCCTCTCAGGTTAGGGGTGCTGTAATCTGTAAGACATACATATGTAATCACCGCCGGGAGACTTGGGCTCAGGATACAGCCGGTATATAGCTGATCCTGCTGCTGCACAAGTCCCTGTGGCGGTAATTACTACTCCCACTCCAGGCCGCCATGGATAGTGGGGGAATGATATAATTCGGCTTCCAGCGATTGCTGGAGGTCGAATTATTGTGTTTTATAAGTAACTTCGGCTCTGACTCCTGACAGAACTGACGTTACTCACTGAGCGCCGCTATAGATGTGATTCCCATTATAGTCTATGGTGGCGCCGGATGTGCCCAAATCTAGCAGCGCTGAAATGCACTGCTCCATCTGTAGGGTGAGAGGTGTGAGGGGGCTGCGCAGGCTGATGGTTCGTCAAGGTTGTCCCCACCGATAATCGTTCACAGCTCTGTGTCGTCAGTAACTGCCGAGGGCCGGATTCTCACATCCCAGCACGGTGGTGTAGTGGTTAGCGCTCTCGCCTTGCAGTGCTGAGTTCCCGGTTCGAATCCCACCCGGGGCACTATCTATGCACAGTACTTTGTACGTTCTCTCTGTGTATGCGTGTGTTTCCTCCGGGCACTCCGGTTTCCTGCCACATCCCAAAAACATACAGAGAAGTAAATTGGCTTCCCACTAAATTGTACCTAGATTACAATACATACACTACACAATACATACCTTGACATAGGACTGTGGTAGGGATTACATTGTGAGCTCCTCTGAGGACAGTCAGTGACATGACTATGTACTCTGTAATGTGCTGCAGAAGATGTCAGTGCTATATAAATACATAATAATAATATGGTAGGGCATTAGACTATGACTATGCTAGGATTAGAGTGTGAGCTCCTCTGAGGACAGTCAGTGACATTACTATGTACTCTGTAATGGGCTGCAGGAGATATCACTGCTACATAAATACATAATAATAATCCCAGAACTTTCCTTCCCTCCTTACCCTATCCACTGATACACCACAGGCAGCACTGTTTGGCAGTGCGTAGCACTCTCGCATTGCTGCTCTGAGTCACTGGTTCATATCCTAGCCAGTATCTGCATGGAGTCTGTACATTCTTTCCATGGGTTTCCTTCGGGCACTCCAGTTTCCTCCCACAAACATACAGATAAGTTAATTAACGTCCCCCTTAATTGGCCCTACACTATGATGGGCATATGACTACATGGGGGGATTGGACTCTTGAGTCCCACTCAGGGACAGTTAAGTTACATGATTACTTACTCTACAGCACTGTGGAAGATGTTGGCGATATATAACTAATAATATTCCACTAAAACAGCTCTGTTCTGCTCTGCTTGTATCCCTCCTCCCCCCTCCATAGCTCACAGCTCTGCCCGACACATTGCCCCAGAATGTTGCTGCAACTCCCTGCAGATGCTGTACTCTGCTATACACTAGACAGGCGTATTCTTTCACAAGCCACAGGACCACTATCACGAAAAAAATAGGCAACAGGTTTTGGGCCAGTCCATCTCCTCATGGGGGATTTGCAGGGTTTTCTTTGTTTTCAGCAGCATTTCCTGAACAGCAGTTTATCTGCCCAAATAGTAAGATACCAGCCGGCCTCCCTAATCACTGGCACACTATTTTTTCAGTTAGACTTTGCAACTGCTGTTCAGGAAATGCTGTTGAAAACTCTGAGAATCCCCCATGAGGAGATCAGTTGGCCCAAAACCTTTTGGTTCTGTCAGATTTTAGCTGTCTACCTTTTTGGCGATGGTGGTCCTTTGAAGTGTATGCCGCGCTGTATAGTCGCACTTCATGTCTAACGTACAGTGGGGCTTTCCAGCAGCACAGCAAGGTGTATCGCACAGTGCAAGCAGACCCTTCATCTTTTACTCATTCTTCACACAGTATTGCCTATTCCTGGTTCCAGGGCAGCAGAGAACCTCTCCATTCTCTGAACACAACATTGTCGGGGGATTCCAGTACAGCTGTGCTCATGAGGTTACATTCCCTGGCAACATTAATGATTTCTTAACCAATTTCAGACAATATGAATAACAAAAAAAATTATCATTTAGTGGTTGGCTGAAGTCTTTTATTGCCAAACAACGGTGATTACTCGTCAATCATAACTACTACCCAAACACCCCGATCAGAAGGTTACATGCCCTGGTGGTTTGGCCTGATACCCTGCACACAACCTGACATAAACCGTTTTTAATGGCTATTAAAGGTAAACATCTTCACCTGTTTGCCTATAATAAGTGGATGTGTATTATGCTGGGTACACACAGAGATCTTCTGGCAGGTTTCCTGCACGATCGAATATTTCCAACATCACCTACCTGATTTCCAATTGATTTCCCCATCAATTTTCCATTCACTCCTATGGAAAAACTATCGGAGATCAGATCAGACATGTTGGAAATGATCGATCTGGCAGGAAGACTGCCCAAAAAATCTCATTAAGTGTACCAGGCATAAACGGTCAGTGAGTTTCTGGACTTTTGTGCATCTTTAGCCAGTGCTGCATTGATGATTTTTGGATTCTAAGCAAGGGTCAGTACCTATTCAGTAAGACGTCCTTGGGCAAGACTCCCTAACACTGCAGGGTGACCCCTTGAGCGCGTCCCACTGGCTGCAGCTGTGGAGCACTTTGAGTCTGCAGGAGAAAAGCGTTCTACAAATGTTAGGATTATTAGGATAGGAAGTCACGGGGAAAGCAAAACAAATCTCAAAGGATCTGTGGGAAAAGGTAACTGGACTCTATAAAACAGGAAAGGGATGTAAGAAGATATCCAAGGAATTGAGAATGCCAACCAGTAGTGTTCATACTAATTAGTGGCCCTGAACTCTTGCTCAGGACTGAAGAAATACACAGAGAAATGCACCCTGTATGTCTTTAGAGAGTTTAGCCTGTCTATTTCCCCCTCATCTGTGACTAATCACAAGTTGTAATTTTAAGTGTGTTGGCTGTCTCTGCAGAGCAGATAATTTATCAACGCAGGATGTTAACCCTATGTCTGCTTCCATGAAAGCAGGAAGTATGCACACTGCAGATTTATTGCAGGATTTGTATCAGTTGTAACAAAGAAATGTTTTTCTTTAAAGGACAACTGTAGCGCAAGGTATATGGAGACTGCCATATTTACTCCCCTCTATAGAATACTAGTTGCCTGGCAGCCCTGCTGATCTATTGGCTGCAGTAGTGTCTGAATCACACCAGAAAGAAGCATGCAGCTAGTCTTGTCAGATCTGACAATGTCAGCAACGCCTGATCTGCTGCATGCTTGTTCAGGGGCTATGGCTAAAAGTACTAGAGGCAGAGGATAGCAGGACAGCCAGGCAACTGGTATTGCACAAAAAGAAAAAAAAACCATGGCAGCCTCCCTACAGTTTTCCTTTAAAGGTTATTATGCTGTTTCTTTTCTTTCAGAGCAGAGAGGAAGTTCTGAGTTCAGGTCCGCTTTGAAGGACCTCTGTCACGAAAATCTTAAAATTTATATTATATGTAAACATTTACAATTAACAAGTACATTTCTTCCAGAGTAAAATGAGCCATACATGACTTTTCTCCTATGTTGCTGTCACTTACAGTAGGTAGTAGAAATCTGACAGAACTGACAGGTTTTGGACTAGCCTATCTCCTCATGGGGGTTCACAGGGCTTTCTTTATTTTCAAAATGCTCCGTCCAACTGCCAAAAAAGTGTACGGTGAACAGGGAAGCTGGCCAGCATCTTTATATAAATCCTTTTCAGGGAGTGTCTTTATGAAGAATAAAGGCCATGCTGAGAATCCCCTATGGAGAGATGGACTAGTCCAAAACCTGTCACTCTGTCAGATTTCTACTACCTCCTGTAAGTGACAGCAACATGGGAGAGAAGTAAATTATGGATCATTTTACTCAGGAAGAAATGTGCTTCTTATTCGTATGTGTTTTGAATTTTAAGATTTTCGCGACAGTTCCTCTTTAAGAAGTGGAAAATGATGGGTTCTTTTAAAACCAAACCACAGTCAAGTAGTCCAACTAAAATTTCAGCTGCTGCTCCCAGAAAAATAGTTTGGGATGCAAGGAAAACCCACAAATAACTTCAGGTGGAGTACAGGACTCTCTGAAAAAATGTGTTGTTGAATTTTCAAGATGCACAATAAGGAGGCACTTGATGGAATATGGTCTGCATGGGTGAGTTGCCAGAAGAATGACATTACTACCCAAATGCCACAAAGTTATTCGGAGTGATGAAACTAAAAGTGAACTTTTTGGCCACAACTATAATTGCTACGTTTGGAGAGAAGTCGACAAGGCCTATGATGAAAAGTATAGCATGCCCACTGTGAAGCATGGTGGTGGATCGCTGATGATATGGGGATGTGTGAGCTACAAAGGCACTGGAAATTTGGTCAGAATTGAGTGCAATATTAATGCAGTAAGTTATCAAAAGATACTGAAGGAAAATTTGCCCTCATCAGCCAGGAAGCTGAGCATGGGGTGTACTTGGACATTCCAACATGACAATGATCCAGAACACAAGGCCAAGTCGACCTGTCATTGCTACAGCAACATAAACTGAAGGTCTTGGAGTGGCCATCGGGGTTGTGGAGTTGAGGAGACGGAGCAATTTTGGGTTCCTGGAGTCTGAGTCGGCGTTTTTAACAAACTGAGTCAGATGATTTTTGTACCAACTCCAGAGCCTCGGTGGCCATCTCAGTCTCCTGACCTCAGTATCATTGAGCCACTCTGGGGAGACCTCAAAGAATGGACAGCTTTACTGCCTGAGAAGATAAAGAGCCTCATCCACAAACTTACACATATTCCGGGGCACTGTACAAAGCAAGAAACGAGCATGGGGTAATAATACAGACCATGGTATACACTAAATATAGACACTGCTACAAAACGCTGAATGGGTTGCCACATTAACGACAGTGACAAATGTAACATGATGAATAAAATGTATAGCAAAGTCACAGAAAGGTGAGAGCGCTGCCCTTCTGAGCTTACAATCTACAGGAATAGAGGGAAATCAAGAGGTGGGGCAGTGTACAGTTTTCATACCTACAGGCAGTGTGCTTTAGGGTAATTAGTAGGAATACAGCTTGGCCAGAGGTCGAAGGGGAAGTGGCCTAAGGTAGAGCGCATGCTTGTTGGGAAAGGTTGGAGAGTCTGGCGTTTGTCGGGTGTCTGGTATTCGGTTCAACTCAGAAGAGGGTCATCTGAGCGAATATTAAAGTAATGCTAAACTCGACACGTATGGGTTTATGTGACGTACCATTGTCTGTGTGTGTGTACAAATTATTTGACACTTAAATTATCCATTACCATTGAAGCAGTGTCCCCTTTCTACATGTTTTACCTTTCATTGACTTTACTTGGTGGTTTATTGATGCAAAGAATAAAGTTATACAACCTTACGCAGCTTGGAAATGGACTGATCTAATTCCAGGTCAGCATCATTTGCTTGGACCATTTTCAAACTGTATAAATTAGCCTGACAAATGTACAGAACTCTAGAGAAGGTAAAACTCTACAGGGGTTCCCAGTCAGCGCTAAAACATTGATACATTTGTAGACTCACTTAAATGAAATAATGCATGAAATGATCATAAAATGCTGAGCATGCATGCCATAGACCAGCCACACACACTGAAATGATGGGGAGGAAAAAATCGTCCAGAGGGTGATCTGCTTCCAATCAGCATATGTGTGTGTGACCGAGAGTGGCTTGTTGGTATAGCAGTAGTCAGTTCCTTAGATCTGTGCTTGTAGGTAAATGCACAGCTGTAGCCGGGCTGCACCTTTGTTTGTAAAGAGCCTGATTCAGCCTACAGCTTTGCATTTACACGTTGCATTTATCTACATGTAAAGATCTAAGGACTGACTACTGCTACACGATCAGGCGATTGTACAGTGATTGCACTTCGTGATTCTCATTCGGTTAAGTTAGAATCACATCGCAATTGCTCCAAAAATGCTGCATGCAGTGTGTTCCAGCAAATCACAAGCGCTGTGCTGTGAATGATCTCCTAGGGCAGGGGTAGGGAAGCTATGGCTCGGGAGAGGATCTGGTACAGGGGTAGGGAAGCTATGGCTCGGGAGAGGATCTTGTACAGGGGTAGGGAACCTATGGCTCGGGAGAGGATCTTGTACAGGGGTAGGGAACCTATGGCTCGGGAGAGGATCTTGTACAGGGGTAGGGAACCGATGGCTCGGGAGAGGATCTTGTACAGGGGTAGGGAAGCTATGGCTCGGGAGAGGATCTTGTACAGGGGTAGGGAACCTATGGCTCGGGAGAGGATCTTGTACAGGGGTAGGGAAGCTATGGCTCGGGAGAGGATCTTGTACAGGGGTAGGGAAGCTATGGCTCGGGAGAGGATCTGGTACAGGGGTAGGGAACCTATGGCTCGGGAGAGGATCTGGTACAGGGGTAGGGAACCTATGGCTCGGGAGAGGATCTTGTACAGGGGTAGGGAACCTATGGCTCGGGAGAGGATCTTGTACAGGGGTAGGGAACCTATGGCTCGGGAGAGGATCTTGTACAGGGGTAGGGAAGCTATGGCTCGGGAGAGGATCTTGTACAGGGGTAGGGAACATATGGCTCGGGAGAGGATCTTGTACAGGAGTAGGGAACCTATGGCTCGGGAGAGGATCTTGTACAGGGGTAGGGAACCTATGGCTCGGGAGAGGATCTTGTACAGGGGTAGGGAACCTATGGCTCGGGAGAGGATCTTGTACAGGAGTAGGGAACCTATGGCTCGGGAGAGGATCTTGTACAGGAGTAGGGAACCTATGGCTCGGGAGAGGATCTTGTACAGGAGTAGGGAACCTATGGCTCGGGAGAGGATCTTGTACAGGGGTAGGGAACCTATGGCTCGGGAGAGGATCTTGTTCAGGGGTAGGGAACCTATGGCTCGGGAGAGGATCTTGTACAGGGGTAGGGAAGCTATGGCTCGGGAGAGGATCTTGTACAGGGGTAGGGAACATATGGCTCGGGAGAGGATCTTGTACAGGAGTAGGGAACCTATGGCTCGGGAGAGGATCTTGTACAGGAGTAGGGAACCCATGGCTCGGGAGAGGATCATGTACAGGAGTAGGGAACCTATGGCTCGGGAGAGGATCTTGTACAGGAGTAGGGAACCTATGGCTCGGGAGAGGATCTTGTACAGGAGTAGGGAACCTATGGCTCGGGAGAGGATCTTGTACAGGAGTAGGGAACCTATGGCTCGGGAGAGGATCTTGTACAGGGGTAGGGAACCTATGGCTCGGGAGAGGATCTTGTACAGGGGTAGGGAACCTATGGCTCGGGAGAGGATCTTGTACAGGGGTAGGGAACCTATGGCTCGGGAGAGGATCTTGTACAGGGGTAGGGAACCTATGGCTCGGGAGAGGATCTTGTACAGGGGTAGGGAACCTATGGCTCGGGAGAGGATCTTGTACAGGGGTAGGGAACCTATGGCTCGGGAGAGGATCTTGTACAGGGGTAGGGAACCTATGGCTCGGGAGAGGATCTTGTACAGGGGTAGGGAACCTATGGTTTGGGAGGCAGATGTGGCTCTTTTGATGGCTGCATCTGGCTCACAGACACATCAGTCGGGGTTGATTTACTAACCTACACTGTTCAAGCAGCGCAGCTCAGTGTGGCAGCACAAGTAACATTTTCAAAGTAAGCACACTACTGCTGTAGCATGCACTACTAACTTACTAGAGCTCCCCCCAAAACTAAATGCCAATCCCATTGTTCCGCCCTGGACCCTGTCAGATCCAGTGACTTTGTAGGACGAGATCCCTGCACTTTGATTGACCCAATAGGCTGTCTGTCACTTGACAGGCAGCCTAAAAGCCTATTGGGCCAAAGTGCAGGGATCTCGTCCTACAAAGTGAATTATCCCCCAAGTCAGATAGCTAATTGTACAAGCTGTTAGTTGGTATTTCTCCTGTCTGGCTCTCAGGGAAATTACTGATGTTGCTGAAACCCAAGAGAAGCTGAAGGCATGTCTGACACTTCTGCTGCCTGGCGGATCAACTGTATACACATCACCATGGCAACAAGGACGTGAGCCCACTGCTGCGCATGCGTACTGTCCCATAGCCAGTAACATATTGTATGGCTCTCACGGAATTACATTTTAAAATATGTGGCGTTCTTGGCTCTCTCAGCTTAAAAGGTTTCTGACCCCTGGTCTAGGGATACATTGTGCACAGCGCAGATTGCTGTCAGCAATGTGGAGGTTCAGGCTGCAATTACTGCAGGGGGCAGGAGGGGGCGCTGTGGTCTGAGTAGTGATCTGCCAGGGTGTCTATTCACATCACTCTGCTCTGAGGCTGCAGTTACTACAGTGAGCAGGAGGGGGCGCTGTGGTCTGACAAGTGATATGCCAGGGTGTCTATTCACATCACTCTGCTCTGAGGCTGCAGTTACTACAGTGAGCAGGAGGGGGCGCTGTGGTCTGACAAGTGATATGCCAGGGTGTCTATTCACATCACTCTGCTCTGAGGCTGCAGTTACTACAGTGAGCAGGAGGGGGCGCTGTGGTCTGACAAGTGATATTTTAGGCTTTTTATCCACATCCCACTATTCTGAGGCTGCAGTTACTGCAGGGGGGCAGGAGTGGGGGCTGTTGTCTGACAAGTGATATGCCAGGCTGTGTACTCACATCATACTGCTCTTAGACTGCAGTTACTGCAGTGAGCAGTAGGGGGCGCTGTTGTCTGATGAGTGATATGCCAGGCTGTGTACTCACATCACATTGCTCTGAGGCTGCAGTTACTGCAGGGGGGCAGGAGGGGGCGCTGTTGTCTGACGAGTGATATACCAGGCTGTGTACTCACATCACACTGCTCTGAGGCTGCAGTTACTGCAGGGGGGCAGGAGGGGGCGCTGTTTGACAAGTTGTATGCCAGGCTGTGTACTCGCATCACATTGCTCTGAGGCTGCAGGGGGGCAGGAGGGGGCGCTGTTTGACAAGTGATATGCCAGGCTGTGTACTCTCATCACATTGCTCTGAGGCTGCAGTTACTGCAGGGGGGCAGGAGGGGGCGCTGTCTGACCAGTGATATGCCAGGCTGTGTACTCACATCATACTGCTCTGAGGCTGCAGTTACTGCAGGGGGGCAGGAGGGGGCGCTGCCTGACAAGTGATATGCTAGGCTGTGTACTCACATCACATTGCTCACACTGCTCTGTCTCTTTGCAGGGGGAAGTTGGGTCGATATCCTCCGTGGCCAGGAAAGGTGAGTGATTGCCAATGATGACTTTATTATACATCTGTTGCTGGAAGGCTGGGAGGGGGTTAGCCTCATTCTTGTTAGTGCAGTGATATTGCTGTTCAGCTACAGTCACACTGTAAGCACGTTGCCCAGTTCCATTGTACCTGATAGTTTCAGCTGACTGTTAACCCTTTTTGTACAGATCCAGAGCTTGGCTCAGTGCTGGGCGGCGTGTTCTGTTATATGGTGTGGGGTGGGGCACTTTGCTGCTCCAATAGTCTAAGCATCTGGCAGTGATCTTTAACAATTATAGAAGGGGAGGCTGGAGACATTGGGGGTCACCAGCACAGAGTATTAATGTTCACCCGACGTGATCGGGAATGTTTGCGGTGGGGAAAATGTAAGGGATTATCTATAGATTATGGATACTGGTGCTAAATAACTACCAGGGCAAACCCAAAATTGCCAAGCAACAGGCTAGGGGTGGGAAGATCCAGAAATTCCCATAAAATATGTTACCAACAGACCTGGGGGGCTTATATCATTTTCTTATTAAAGTGACACTTAAACGAAAAAAAAACAAACCTCATGATATAATGAATTGGTTGTGTAGTACGGATAATTAATAGAACATTCATAGCAAAGAAAATACTGTCATATTTTTGTTTTAATATATATGTAGCTTTAAATAAATAACATTGCATCATTCTCTAAAGGCGCGTACACACGGCGTATTGTTACAAACGACGGGTTTGTCAGACCCTCCCGCAGGGCGGTCGTTATGCCGACAGTAGCACGTGAGTACAGCGTCAGCAGACTGATAAGACCACCAAGCGGATCAGTCAAAAAGTCTTATCAGTCTGCCGACAGCCTGTACACACGTGCAACTGTCGGCAGAACGTCCGCCCAGCGGGAGGGTCTGACAGACCGGTCCTTGGTAAAAAATACTGCGTGAGTATGCACCTTACTAATTGCAGTTTCCACAATACACTCAACATTTTAAATGATTTCATAGAGCAGGCTAGTGACTCAGTGAACTTTTTTCTGCAGAAAAACTATAAACAAAGAAACAGACAGTTGAGATAAGACCTTCAAAAGACAGTGCTGTCCAGGACTTGGAGAGCTCAATGAAGCTCTTTTGCATAGATAACAACTTGGGTTTCTTAAAGGAGTTGTCAGCCAAAATTTCAAAAAAGAGGTTTACTCACCAGCCCCTTGCAGCCGACTGTCCCATGCCGACTGCTCTTCGCCGCCGTCCCGGGCTCCCCGCACGGTGCAGAGGTCGACCGCGGGGTCGGCCTTACTGCGCCTGCGCAAATTTCCGCTGTCCATCATGGCCACGTGGTCCGTGGCGCACTGCACAGGCACCCGCGGTCGGCCTCTGCACCGTGCGGGGAACATGGGATGGGGGCGGAGAGCGGAGCGGTCAGCGTGGGACAGTCGGCTGCAAGGGGCTGGGGAAAGCCCCAGGTGAGTAGATCTCATTTTTGAAATTTTGGCTCATAATTCCTTTAACTCTTTCTGTACTGGGAACAATATGAGACTCCTATCTCTGCTAATAATGTTTCATTTCTTAGCTGTACTACCCATACAAATCATTATATCATAAGTGTATTTTCACTTCAGATTCCCTGGCGGTACGATTACTTCCAGATTTTATAGTGTACAAGCTGTGCTATTTTTTTACAAGCTTTTAGACCCCACAAATCATACTGCTAGATAGATCTGTGACAGCCCATTACACACCTTCCATGCATCCAGCTCGGGGTTACCCCTCTGAGCTGCAGATTTCTGTCCTGAGCCTGACTCGGGGTTACTGCTAAGGAGGTTATAGCAAACCTGAAGTGCCAATAATCCATTGTATCTGCAGCCCTCCTCTTAATGGGGTCTTGCTGGAACCCCACACTCTTATTTTGTATTTAAATGTTAACAGACAGCAGTTTGGGTGATATTTACCACACAGCACCACTCTTAGTAAACTATTTTAAACTCTTTTTGTAGCTAGAGATCAGTAAAACCATTTCCCATCGCTAAGCCTTGTATACATGATAAGCAACAGCTGTTAGAAAAGACAGAGCTTGCCGTATCAGACAACAATTGTGTTACAAAATGTTGCTGAACGACAAGCAGCCTGGATTGGGCATTGAGTACCCGGCGTGTCCTGTAGGGGGACCTCTCAAGGGGGGAGGGGGTTAGTTCTTTTCCAGAAAGACATGGGGGTGGAAAAGTGTGTCCACGCCAAATACACAACAATCCTTGCTGTCACAGTCTGCAGTTATCTGCTAATATCCAAATTAACGTGGTATGTTTGTGTCACTTGCAGATTGTTAACCCTCCGAAAGACTTAAAGAAGCCCCGCGGCAAGAAGTGCTTGTTTGTGAAGTTTTTCGGTACAGAAGACCAGTAAGTACCGCTGGGCTCAGCTGATGCCGCGTGTGCCGGCAGGAAAGACGTAGAATCGGTGGCGAGTAACAGCATAGCAGTCAGGAGGAGCTGTGGGTTGGGGTGCAGGTGCTGCTGGCGCCCTCTAATGTCCGGAGGGCAGAGAACAGAGGAGCAGCTGTATCCTGATATAGATAATGGGTATCCCAGAAGACTACTTACAGTGGACTCAAATTAAAAATACAAGATTTCAGAAATAAAATCTATTTTCTAAATGATAACAATAAATAGCAGCCTTTTTTTCAGCTGCATGAGGACAAATATAAAATACTTTACATTTATTGGAGGAACCCCTCCCTTCCTTTCATATTGCCGGGACAGAATCCGGCAGACTGGTGGAGGAGATAGAAAACAAAACACAGGCTGCTACTGATGATGTCACAGGGGAGGTGATCTCAGCTTGTGTGAGATGTCACATAGACGACGCCCCTGTGAGGGAGGGTAGCTGATGACAAACACACCCATGATCTAAAACCTCCTACTAAGCTCAGAAGTAATGGCTGCCACCTGTATAACCCTAGTGATGGAAAGAGAAGGGTGAAAAGCATGTACTGAAATGCTCATAGGCTTAAAGGAGTGTTTATTTATCTTTGTATGTGTCAGAGTGATGCAACTAAATATTTTGAATTAAAAAAATGTTTGGTTTGGGTCCGTTTTAATAGGGACCGCCCACAGCTCACTCTGTGCTCTTTGGGAATTGTTAATGAGATGCAAGTCATTTAGAATTGATGCAGAATAATGCAGATTAATGAAATCCCATCAATGTACATAGAACACATTCACATTTCTGCATCATATTAAAATGACTGGCATTATCCCCCAGTGTTCATGATAGGTGTGTGACGTCAGTTTCCCCCTGGTATTCCGGTTCCCTTTTTCACAGCTCGCCATTCAGCCCTCAGACACTGGGGCTCTTCTGAAGGCCGTCAGCACTGGAGACAAAGTAACATTCTGGATTGGTTGCGGAGTCCACACACAGTACAATTTCCATTGTATGAAAAATCTTCGATCACCTGTAGAGATTACAGGCCACCACTTCTCGGAGCGTGAGAAGACATGATTCTAATTCTGGGAATACACCATACGTTTTTTCAGCAGATAGATGGTCAGATAGATAATTTCCATTTTCTGATCGATTTCTCATAGAAGTGAATGGAAATTGATAATTTGATCGGACAGTAAATAGACTGAAACAGTTCAATGTGTATTCCCAGCATAACTCTAGATCAGGGGTGCACACACTTTTTCAGCTCATGAGCTACTTTAAAGGATACCCGAAGTGACATGTGACATGATAGACGTGGGTATGTACAGTGCCTAGCACACTAATAACTATGCTGTGTTCCTTTTTTTTCTTCCTCTGCCTGAAAGAGTTAAATATCAGGTATGTAAGTGACGCTGACTCAGTCCTGACTCAGACAGGAAGTGACTACAGTGTGACCCTCACTGATAAGAAATTACAACTATAAAACACTTTCCCAGCAAAAAATAGCTTCTGAGAGCAGGAAATAGATAAAAAGGGAATTTCGTATCAGTGAGGATCACACTGTAGTCACTTCCTGTCTGAGGCAGCCACTTACATACCTGATATTTAACTCTTTCAGGCAGAGAAAGAAAAAAAGGAACACAGCCTAGTTATTTGTGTGCTTGGCACTGTACATACACATGTCTATCTCATCAGGTCACATGTCACTTCGGGTATCCTTTAACCTCCTTGCGGGTTATCCCGAGCTCAGCTCGGGGTAACCTGCGCAGGAGGATTTCTCAGGCCCCGCTGGGCCTATTTGCATATTTTTTTTTTGTTACAAGCAGCTAGCAGTTACAATCCGCCGTGCAGGGGGCTGGTAGAAGCCCCAGGTGAGCAAAACTGATTTTTTTTTTTCCGTTAGGCTTAAAGGAATCCTGTAGGGGGGGTCAGGGGAAAATGAGTTGAACTTACTCGGGGCTTCTAACGGTCCCCCGCAGAAATCCTGTGCCCGCGCAGCCACTCACCGATGCTCCAGCCCGCCTCCGGTTCACTTCTGGAATTTCTGACTTTAAAGAGACTCCGTAACAAAAATTGCATCCTGTTTTTTATCATCCTACATGTTCCAAAAGCTATTCTAATGTGTTCTGGCTAACTGCAGCACTTTCTACTATGACAGTCTCTGTAATAAATCAATGTATCTTTCCCCTGTCAGACTTGTCGGCCTGTGTCTGGAAGGCTGCCAAGTTCTTCAGTGTTGTGGTTCTGCTATGAACTCACCCTTTCTGGCCCCTCTATGCACACTGCCTGTGTGTTATTTAGATAAGAGAGAAGAGAGAAGCTGCTCTAATCAGCTGGATAAATCGTCCTCTGAGTTGGCTGGGCTTTCACATACTGAGGAATTACATACAAGGGCAAAGCTGTTTGCAGGAAGAAACGAGCAGCCTGAAACTTCAGTGCATGAGAACTGCAGGGGGAAAGAAACACACAAATGATCTCTTGGGATTCAAAAGGAATGCTGTATACAGCCTGCTTGTGTATGGAAGTATTTTTCAAATAACCCTCCAGGACAGGTGCTTACATATGAGATTAGGCCCCGCCCCCAACAGGAAACACAAAGAACTAGCTCTCTATAAGTTCCACCTCTAACCTCTACCTGCCAGTTCTTTGTGTTTCCTGTTCCGGGGAACACCTAGCTCTCTGGCTAGGAAGGGTGGTCAGCAGCCAGGCAGTGCTGAGGCCATCAGGAACTAGTGAAGGGTAGCCCGATCCGGTGGAGTGGAGGGTTTACCTGTATCCACCAGGTGGTGGATTCTCCTGGGATGGCCGGCAGGTGCAGCGGTGACCAGGGGAGCTGCAGCGGAGGCAGCTAAGGCGGAGGCCATACGTCCAACGGAGGAAGCTGGCGGCATGCGGAGGCGGAATGGTGGCTTCTGGTGTGTGCGGAGGAGCGTGGCAGTGTGTCCAGGCGGAAGCGAGGGCAGTAACGCTGGCTATGCGGAACTTCCGCCCTTACGGTGACGTCACGTCCGGTGACGTCACTTCCGGTCCGGTTTGGGCGCCTGCTTAGAGGCCGCGGCGTCCATCCCCACATGCGTTGGCGTGGTTGGAGGAGATGGACGCAAAGCAGAAGACAGCAGATCAGGTAAGTGGAGGCTACGTCGGAGGACATTCGCCCGTCTGATCTGCAAGGTCTGATGTTAGTAAAGGCCGCTGTCTGATTGAGGTCTGCTGAAGGGGGAAAGTTAATGCTTTACCTATACCGCAGTCTGATCTCAGAGGTCTGATATATATATATAGTGCATTTTGGTTATGATATATTGCTAAACTTTTAACTACATTGTATATGATCTCAGGATAGGAGCTTATACATTGTTTTAAGTGATGGATATTAGGTGATTGCTATTCAGTATAATCATCCTAAGGCATATGGGTAACCAGCTTAGACATCTAGTTACATTATGTTGTTATGGGATGTTAGCAATTACTGATATATTAGTATGTGCACAGGGGATGGCTGTCAGTACAATTGTCCTAGTGCAGACTAGACCTTGTTCAGGCTATTTTGGATTAGGATCCAGGCCTCTCATAGCATTCAATCATGTTTGATATATAGTAGGGTTGCTATTTAACCTAATGATGGGGTTATTTTGTATGTTTCCCTTAGGATGCTATGGAGTCTGATAGCTCTGAGAGGCCCAGGAGTTGCATTCTCTGTAATAAGCCCTTACAATTACACTGGCTAAAGGCATCCTGTCAGAAATGTATTTCAAGTATCATTAATGAAGATAATACAGCCTCTTGTAAAGACTTTGTTTACAATGCACCAAGAAATGGTGGAGACCTTTAAGGCCTTTAGAGAAAGTTTACCCACCACCTCTGCACAAGGGCGGCAGCCAGAGCAGGTAGTTAAACCTGAAAAGGCCACAAGTAAATCCCCTAGAATTATTTATTCATCAGAAGAAGAGCAAGAGAGTCACCACGAAATGGGTGAACCATACTCTGGGTCTTCTGAGGAATTATCTGAACATGAGGAGACTGAAGATGCAAATAAGGCATCGAAGTTTAAATTTGCCTCAGAAGAGCTGCTTAAGGCAATTTATTCAACCCTAGATACACCACAGAAAAAGACGTCAGAAAAATCCTTGCATGACAAATTGTATATGGAGATGGAACCATCAGAACAACTTTGTTTTCCTTTGCATAATTCTATGAAAAATTTAATTACATTACAATGGAAGGATCCTGAGAAAAGATTGTTTATTTCAAAGGGATTTAAGAGACGTTTTCCGTTCGCAGAAGAGGATGCTAAGTTATGGGAGTCATGTCCCAAGCTTGACGCAGCTTTTAGCCAAGTCGAGAAAGATAATGAGTTAGCTTTCGAGGATTTTGGTAGACTTAAAGATCCAGGGGATAAAAGAATTGAATTTTCACTTAAAAAGGCTTGGTCAGCTTGTGCGACCAACTTCAAACCAGCCGCTGCAACAACCTGTGTATCCCGCACTATGTCAGTATGGTTGGAGAGAATTAAAAAATTGGTTGAGATGCACCGAAGAAAGATATTCTTGAAGCCATTGAGGTAGTTGAGGGTGGTAATGACTATGTGATTGATGCAGCCTCAGAATCATTAAGAGTAACAGCAAAATCCACGGCACTAATAAACAATGCACGTAGGAATCTGTGGTTAAAGACGTGGGATGGGAGTCAAACCTCAAAAGCCAGGGCATGTAGTCTTCCCTTCTCAGGAGATTTATTGTTTGGTCCACAGCTCCAGGAGGTGTTAGAGCGTACAGCCAGCAAAAAGACAACTTTTCCTAAAAAGAGAAAGTTTGAGCCAAAAAAGAAGCCGTTTTTTCGTAAAAGACAGGCTCAGGGTAGAGAACAGCAGAAGCGTAAGCCTTGGGCAGGCAATAGAGGTTTTACCAAGAGAAATCCGTTGTTCAGATCAACGGAAAATAAGGACAGACCATGACGCCAACAAGGTGGAAGGAAGGTTAAAAACATTCCTACTAGGTTGGAAAGAAATAACAAAAACAGATTTATCTTAGATCTAGTAGAAAATGGATACAAGATCCAATTTTCAGCACCTCCTCCCAATCGATTTATAGTTACTCAGGCCCCAAGAGTGCCAGAGGAAAAAAGAGCTATGTTACAGATAGTACAGGATATGCTCGCAAGAGACGTGGTCTGCAGAGTTCCACTAGATCAGGAAGAAAAGGGATTCTACTCCAGAGTCTTTTTGGTAAAAAAGCCCACGGGGAAATATCGTTTGATATTAAACCTCAAACCTCTGAATCCGTATATAAAATACGAGAGATTCCGAATGGAGACAGTATTTACGATGCGAAACCTACTATTCCCAGATTGTTTTATGATCAATATCGATCTAACAGATGCTTATTGGCATATCCCAATAAGGAAAGAATCTCAAGTTTTCCTTCGATTCAGCATAAAGACGAGTTCAAGTCTAGAACATTTTCAATTTTGCGGTCTCCCATTCGGAATCTCTTCAGCACCCAGAATTTTCACAAAGGTGATGGCAGAAATTGTGGGGGCTCTACATCTCAAGGGCATTCTTGTAATCCCATACTTGGACGATTTGTTAGTGCTAGCCGACAGTATTCAAAATCTGGAAAGCCACAAAAAGTTGGTGATAGAACTCTTAGAGCAGACAGGATGGCTAGTGAATTTTCAAAAGTCATACCTGATTCCAACACAACAGATTCAATTCCTGGGGTTCAGGGTAGATTCAGTGTCTCAAAGATTATATCTCCCTCAGGACAAGATAATAAAACTCCAGACGATGGTACAGCAATATCAGAGAGAAACAGTCACAACAGTAATGAACAACAAGTAATGAAGCTGATAGGGTTTTTAACCTCCACAGCTCCGTCAGTATACTGGGCGCTGAAGCACATAAGACACATACAGCAATGGCTTCTGCAGAATTGGAGAGGAGTTCAAACGGCCATAGATCAGACCCTTTGTATGCCAGCAGAGATAAAGCAGAGCCTAGATTGGTGGATCCAGGAGGACAAACTGTTACAGGGTCGTTTATGGAGATATCCGATAACAAGGGTATTAACGACAGATGCCAGCCTTATAGGTTGGGGGGCTCATATAGAAGGCATTTATTTACAGGGTACTTGGTCAAAAGAAGTAATGACTCACTCGTCAAACTTTCGAGAATTGCTAGCAGTGAAGGAGGCACTAATACAGGCGGTCGACAAGATAAAAGGCCACCATCTCCAAGTCAGATCAGACAACATTACAGTGGTGATGTATTTGAACAAACAAGGAGGTACGAGGTCAGAACAGCTTCTAAGGCTAGTACTACAGATATTAGATTGGGCAGAACAGAACCTTCAGTCGATTTCAGCAGTACATCTCAAGGGTTCACTGAATACCATGGCAGATCTATTAAGCAGAAAAAAATTGTCAAATTCAGAGCTAAGTCTAAACCCAAGAATATTCAGGGAGTTGACACAGATGTGGGGTTGTCCTCAAGTAGATCTGTTTGCCAACTGGGAGAACACACACTGCGACCAGTTTTTTTCCCTAGATCCAAGAGGAGCTTTAGGAGTAGATGCCTTGGCTCAGACATGGGATTTTCAGATCGCCTATGCCTTTCCGCCAATCCCTCTATTATCAGTAGTATTACAGAAGCTAAGATCAACTACAATGTATATGATACTGATTGCACCCAATTGGCCAAAACGAGTCTGGTTCCCAATGATAAAATCGATGTTGGTGGACAAACCGATCCAATTGAGAGACAGACACAGCCTCCTCAAAAGAGAAGACGAGTGGACTCAGATTCCCAATCTTCAGCTGACAGCGTGGTTTCTGAGGGGCAAATCTTAAAAAGAAGAGGATTATCTGACAGAGTAACAAAAACGATACTGAACAGTAGGAAAAGCGTTACGAGGGCAATCTACTTAAAGTATTGGAAGACCTTTTGTAATTGGAAAGAGCAATCAGGTCTGAAATCCAACAGTCTGGCCTCAGTATTAGAATTTTTGCAGGATGGAGTCGACAAGAGACTGGCGTTAAGTACCTTGAAAGTGCAGATTGCAGCCCTTTCAGTTTTTCTTAATAGGTGGTTAGCCTTGGAACCCTTAGTTATTAGATTTCTGAAGTCGGTAGAACGTTCTAGGCCAGTAATAAAACATTCATACCCAAGATGGGATTTAACTTTAGTTCTTAACGTCTTAATGGGTAAAGACTTTGAGCCATTGAATGAAATTACATTAAGATTATTAACAATGAAAACAGTTTTTTTGGTAGCAGTGACCTCAGCAAGGAGGATAAGCGAGCTGGAAGCGCTAAGTTCGGTTGAACCTTTTTGTTTAATTTTTCACGATAGGGTAGTCCTGAAGACGACGAGTGAATTCTTGCCAAAGGTTGCTACCCTGTCCAATAGGATGCAAGAGATTGTATTGGTTTCCTTTTGTAAAAACGCAATGGATCCAAGGGAAATTAAATGGCATAAACTAGATGTCAGAAGATGTTTGCTATTTTATTTAGACAGAGTAAGGCCCGGTTCACATTAGCGGTTGTTTGCCAAACGGACCGGATGACCTGACCGGATCCGGACCGGATCCGGATCGGAACCGTACGGTTCTGATCCGGATCCGATCCGGATCCGGTCAGGTTGCATCAGGTGGTAATCAGGATGCGATCCGGATCCGTTTGGCAAAGTAACGTAAAAAAAAAAAAAAAAATGTTGGGGTCTGGGAGGTCAGCAGAAGGGGGACCTGTGGAATCAGGCCCTCTGCTGTTTAGCACTCACCTCCACCTCCGACATGCTGCCAACATCCTGCCAACACCTCCAGCTCGTGCTGCTCCACTCCAAAATGCTTGCCCATGTGTCCCCAGCCAATATCGCCGCAAAAATCCGCATAGGAAGTGGGGTAGAACATCCGGATTTCTCAGCCAGTGTGTTGTGCGGCCTCCGGTTCCCATTTGTTTGTATTGGCCGGATGGTGCAGTCCGGCTCCGCCCCGGATACGGCTGCCGGAGGGGCCGGATGAAAAAATAGCGCATGTTGGAACGGAGGCCGGAGTCCGGATCCGGCCCGGATCCGGTCCGGCTCCGGTTCTGCAGAACAGACCCATGTGAACGGACGCATAGGCTTTAATTGCTATGCCGTGCGTCCGTTCCGTCCGTTCTGCAGGAGGCGCGGCTCCGGCACGGCGATTCCGGAGGGCCACCGCAAGTGTGAACCGGGCCTAAAGGAGTTTAGAAAATCTACGGCATTATTTGTGAATTTTTCTGGAGCAGCAAAGGGTAAAAGCATGTCTAAGGCCTCTATAGCAAGATGGACAATCCCTATAGGTATCTAATTGAGAGTAAAATAACTCTACTGTATATACACAATAAAATAGTTAAAAAAGAGAATCCCAGTCAGGTAACTCTTTGGTTAAGGGTCGATTTGCACTTGCGCACATAATCAGTAGGTGGAGGTCCTTGCTGATCCCCCAGCCCTGGCTGCTGCCAGAGTGGTGTAGCTATTCCACATAGGCAGACCCTAACACTTAACAATGACAGAAGTCTAAGTTAAATTCAGTCTCTATGGATGTAGAACGAGACCTGCATTAACCCCTGTGTGCTCGACACCTGCCACTGGATGCTGCGGAAACAATATGCTGAAGTGCTATTTACAAAGTGATGATATATAGTTATCTGACATGTTTCACCAAAACGGCTTTTTCAAAGATGCTATACATATATACAATGAATAGTGCACCCCCCACCGACAAAGTTTCCCCCAGCACAAAGCCCAAGTCAGAGCTACAGCACCCTGTTGGGTGCACAAATATATACTGGAGATGATGACCTGACCCCACCCGGAGGGTGTGTCGGTCCTTCTTAGACATACCAGTTCAGTGGTGGTGGGGAGGGAGGCATAGGCGCACTGGGGGCTGCATCGCTTTGCCCCTGCATCAGCGCTGTGTATACGGCGGAGCAGGCTCCGTGACGCCGCCGCTCTTCCTGTTGGCGGCTGACGTCACTTCCTCCCAGCGATCCCCATGGTAACAGGGACGCTGGATAGATAGGCAGTGTGTCCAGCTGGGCGAGCTGCGCCGCCTCCCATCCCATTGGCGGCTGACGTCACATACCCGCGGCGATCCCCATAGTAACAGAGGACGCCGCCCCAGTGTTTGTATACATAGCGGTCTATGCAACCAACTCCTGGCTTGTACTGTGAACAGTGCAGACAATAGATTGAGCAATGCGGAGCACAGTCATTTCCCCTGCTCCTGTGTGCAACTCTGCAGGTGTAAATTAAAAATAGATGGCCAACATTAGGTACTGTATAAATATACCAGGGCCTCATGCGTGTTCTCTATGTATTCCAAGGACACCGTGGGGCTTGACTCCAATGTTAGTGCTGGTTATGCATGTCACTCCTTGAAATCTGTCCATGGAGCGTCCCCATTCTGCCATTTAAGAATGCATGTTAGCTTGACCTGTGCGTCGTCATGTTGAGATTCAACCACTCCATCATGCCCACTCCGCCCACAAACGATCTGGAACTGAGTCTAAAAGTGTCTTACATTAGACACTCATATATATACAACAATGCAGAATCTATTAACATAGAGCCTATAGAAAGCAGGCCAGATTGAAGTCCTCATTCAGACCGCCTGGAGATATTGTATCCAGGCGGTATATCCATTGCGACTCTATCTGGGTCAACTTCCTGTCCAGATTACCTCCCCTTGTACTTCTCCTCCAGTGTTGGATCCCCCAGAAGGCTATATCAAATCTTGATCGTGGGTGTACTGTATTCATGTGCCTTGCCACAGGCGTATCATTCTTGTGTGTGATATCTCCTATATGCTCAAGTACCCTCTCCTTCAATGCTCTGGTGGTCTTGCCCACATACAGTAGATCACAGCTGCATCTGGCTGCATACACCACTCCTTTAGTGTCACATGTTATAAACGACTTAATTTCAAACACCCTACCATTACTTGGGGCTGTGAATTTCTTAACAGTGGGCATGTATTTACATGCTTTGCACTTTCCACAATGGAAAGACCCGTTCGGTTTGGTGGGTAACCATGTGTTTCGTTGTATAGGAGTTTTAGAAAATGTGCTGTGTACCAGTAAATCTTTTAGATTAGAAGCCCTTCTGTAGGTAATTGATGGATTGGGGGTCAGGAATCTGGACAGATCTTTGTCTTTGGTGAGGATCGGCCAATAATGTTTAACAATCTCAAATATCGTGTGTGAATGTTCAGTAAACGTCCCAACAAGTCGCGGGGGCGCTCGTTGCTGTGAATTTATAGTTTCATCCACTCTCTCAACTGGTGGGGCGGCTAGGGTACGTAATCTGGGGGTGGATTTTGCACGGTCATAGGCATTTCTGATCACCTCCTGTGGGAAACCCCTTTGTTGGAACCTTTTGGTGAGTAATTCGCTCTCTCTTTCGAACGCTGCTTCATTGGAGCAGTTCCTGCGAGCTCGCAGGAATTGGCCAATGGGAATACTTTTGCGAAGTGACCTGGGATGAGAGCTGTCCCATTTGAGTAGGGAATTAGTGGCAGTCGGTTTACGAAAGATTGAGGTCTCAATCTTACCACAGCTGTCTTTGGTGATTGTTAGATCCAGGAAGTTAATCCGAGTGTCACTCACCTCATATGTAAACTTCATTCCTATTTTGTTGTTGTTAAGTGCCGTGACAAAATCAACAAATAAGTCTCGGGGGCCCTCCCACAATATTAAGATGTCATCAATAAAACGCCCCCAGTAGGTGATATGTGCCGTGTAAAAATCAAAATCTTCACAGAAGACAATGGTGTCTTCCCACCAGCCCAGGAACAGATTCGCGAATGAGGGGGCACAAGCCGTCCCCATGGCACTGCCCCTGAGCTGGTGGTATGTCTTCCCCCCAAACCAGAAGATGTTGTGGGTCAGGATGAACGACAGAAGAGAGAGAATGGTGATATTGTGTTGTTCCAGGTGGGTACCCCTTGTAGACAAGAAATGTTGTACTGCTTGTAGTCCAAGATCATGTTGGATACTACTGTATAATGCCTCCACATCAATGCTAGCAAGCAAGGTATGGGGTGCTACTGTAAGGTCTTGGAGATTTATAAGGACACTCTTTGTGTCTTTCAAGTATGAAGGTAGACTTTCAACAAAGGGCCTAAGGAACTTATCTACATACTGGCTGGTCAGGTCTGTCAGGCTCTCTCGACCCGATACGATAGGTCTACCCGGTGGTGGGGACCTATCTTTGTGTATTTTGGGGAGAGCATAGAACACCGCCATTACTGGATGCTCAGTGGATTTTTTTAGGCGCTCATAATCTTCCCCATCCATCCCACCATTCTCATATCTGTTCTTTAACAAATTCTGTAGTTCCTTCTGATGCTCAATGAGTGGATTTTTAGGTAATTTCTCGTATTGTTGAGAATCATTAAGTAATTCCATGCACATATGTTCATACACAGATATATCCATCACTACTATGTTACCTCCCTTATCAGCTGGCTTTATCACTATTTGATCATTTTTTCTTAATTGTTCGAGGGCCTCTCTTTCCTTTTTATCAAGGTTATCCTGCATCGGACACTGATAGGTGTCTACTTCCAATTGCCTGAGTGCTCGTGTTACCATCTCAACAAAGGTACTGATCTGGGGATATTGTGTTAATGATGGACAGAATATACTTTTTTTCTTATCACCACTCGGTGGTGCGAGTTCTCCTGTCCCTTCATCATTTTCTCTGAGCAGATGTTCTAAGGCCTCTAGGGCCTCCCTTTCACATTTCTTACTCTTCCTGTCTTTTGCTTCCTTCGATTCAAATACCTTGATGAGGGCTAATTTGCGTGCAAACATATTAATGTCTTTTACCCACTCAAATGCATTGTATCTAGCAGTTGGCACGTATGAGAGTCCCTTAGAAAGTAGTGATACCTGAGTAGGGGATAGTGGATATGTAGACAAATTTATAACTCGCATGGAATTATCTGTACCACTCGTACAGGCTGCATCGTTTACCATTGGTGGTTCATTCTGCCTCTTTTGTGGCCAGTGTAACCCCATTTCTTCCTGTCTCGCAAACCCACTTTTTCTTCCATTGGAATGTTGGTGTCTGTGCTTACACATTGCGGGTTTGGTGTACCCAACGGTTGATCTAAAAAACCTCCTTGTGGGTTACTCGGATTGGGATGTTTTTGGGGATGTTTCCTGGGGTGCTGTTGTCGGGGGGTGTATTGCTTCTTTTTATTCCTGTTTTTATATCTGTGATGCGGGGGAACTCCTGCCGCAGACCCTGTTTCACTCTCTGATTGTGTTTCTAGATCTGAAGCACTTGCTCCTGCGTTCCCCTGTTCCCCCTCCCCCTTAGGCTTCTCTGACCACGTGTATACCTTGTTGTAATGTAAGACACTTTTAGACTCAGTTCCAGATCGTTTGTGGGCGGAGTGGGCATGATGGAGTGGTTGAATCTCAACATGACGACGCACAGGTCAAGCTAACATGCATTCTTAAATGGCAGAATGGGGACGCTCCATGGACAGATTTCAAGGAGTGACATGCATAACCAGCACTAACATTGGAGTCAAGCCCCACGGTGTCCTTGGAATACATAGAGAACACGCATGAGGCCCTGGTATATTTATACAGTACCTAATGTTGGCCATCTATTTTTAATTTACACCTGCAGAGTTGCACACAGGAGCAGGGGAAATGACTGTGCTCCGCATTGCTCAATCTATTGTCTGCACTGTTCACAGTACAAGCCAGGAGTTGGTTGCATAGACCGCTATGTATACAAACACTGGGGCGGCGTCCTCTGTTACTATGGGGATCGCCGCGGGTATGTGACGTCAGCCGCCAATGGGATGGGAGGCGGCGCAGCTCGCCCAGCTGGACACACTGCCTATCTATCCAGCGTCCCTGTTACCATGGGGATCGCTGGGAGGAAGTGACGTCAGCCGCCAACAGGAAGAGCGGCGGCGTCACGGAGCCTGCTCCGCCGTATACACAGCGCTGATGCAGGGGCAAAGCGATGCAGCCCCCAGTGCGCCTATGCCTCCCTCCCCACCACCACTGAACTGGTATGTCTAAGAAGGACCGACACACCCTCCGGGTGGGGTCAGGTCATCATCTCCAGTATATATTTGTGCACCCAACAGGGTGCTGTAGCTCTGACTTGGGCTTTGTGCTGGGGGAAACTTTGTCGGTGGGGGGTGCACTATTCATTGTATATATGTATAGCATCTTTGAAAAAGCCGTTTTGGTGAAACATGTCAGATAACTATATATCATCACTTTGTAAATAGCACTTCAGCATATTGTTTCCGCAGCATCCAGTGGCAGGTGTCGAGCACACAGGGGTTAATGCAGGTCTCGTTCTACATCCATAGAGACTGAATTTAACTTAGACTTCTGTCATTGTTAAGTGTTAAGTGTTAGGGTCTGCCTATGTGGAATAGCTACACCACTCTGGCAGCAGCCAGGGCTGGGGGATCAGCAAGGACCTCCACCTACTGATTATGTGCGCAAGTGCAAATCGACCCTTAACCAAAGAGTTACCTGACTGGGATTCTCTTTTTTAACTATTTTATTGTGTATATACAGTAGAGTTATTTTACTCTCAATTAGATACCTATAGGGATTGTCCGTTTGGATTCAGTGTTGCTATAGCAAGATGGATCAGATGCTGCATTAATGAAGCATATAGACTTAAGGGAGTTCCATGTCCAAGAGAAGTAACAGCACATTCGGCTAGGTCAGTTGCAACTTCCTGGGCTTACAGAGCTGGAGCTACGGCAACCGAAATCTGCAAGGCGGCCACCTGGAAGACGGTGAACACCTTCATCAGACACTACAGGTTGGATCTACTATCGGCAGAGGAACAGACTTTTGGAAGAAAGGTTCTTCAGGCTGTGATCCCTCCCTAAGGTTAGTGTTATTTATTGCATATCATCTCATATGTAGCACCTGTCCTGGAGGGTTATTTGAAAAAACCAAAATTAGCTTACCTCGTAATGCTGTTTTTAATAACCCTCCAGGACAGGTGACCCACCCTAAAAACTTATGGTTGCATGTAAATAACTGTATGTATAAACATGTGGTCATAAAAAGCTTTAAACTATAAGCGGATATGTAGGTAATGTGTGAAGTAGGATAATCTATCGGAACAGTTAATTGTAACATACTGGCAGGTAGAGGTTAGAGGTGGAACTTATAGAGAGCTAGTTCTTTGTGTTTCCTGTTGGGGGCGGGGCCTAATCTCATATGTAAGCACCTGTCCTGGAGGGTTATTAAAAACAGCATTACCAGGTAAGCTAATTTTGGTTTTTCTATGTGTGGACATACTGTACATCAACCTACTTCCTGTTTTGGTGGCCATTTTGTTTGTTTACAAACAAACTTTTTAAAACTGTTTAACCAGAGGGTAATAGGAGATGTCCCCTAACGCACTGGTATGTTTACTTTTGAGCGATTTTAACAATACAGATTCTCTTTAAAGTCAGAAAACCAATGCACCTGCGTGGCCACGCCCTCCCTCCCGCTGATGTCACCAGGAGTGTATAGTACAAGCCCAGTGTGGTCTGTGCCTGCGCAGTACACTCCTGGTGACATCAGCGGGAGCGAGGACACGGCAACGCAGGCGCAGTGGTTTTCAGACTTTAAAGTCTGAAATTCCAGAAGTGAACCGGAGACGGGGCCGGAGCATCGGTGAGTGGCTGCGCGGGCACAGGATGTCTGCGGGGGACCATTAGAAGCCATGGAGTAAGTTCAAATAATTTCCCCCCTCCCCTCCCCTACAGTATTCCTTTCAGTGTCACTTTAGGCATCTTAAAGAGACTCTGTAACAAAATTTTCAGCCTTTTTTCTTCTATCCTATAGGTTCCTATACCTGTTCTAATGTGGTCTGGATTACTGCAGCCTTTTCTAGTTGCACATTGGCTGTATTATCTCTTATATAATCTAATCTTCTTTCCTTTGTCGGCTTAGGCAGGAATGTGCTGCTCTGCTTGTGATAGGATAGAAGTTATACACACCCTCTCCACGCCCCCTGCAGGCTTTGTGTGAGTCACAGCCTGAGCTCCTCTCAGCCTATCACATGCCATGTCTTGTTTGTAAACACTGCCTAAAACTGCTAATTACAAGCCAGGATTGCAGCAGGGAGTGGCAGAAACAGCACAGAGGGGCACAGGAGAAAATAAGGAATAGAATGGTATGCTTTTTATTGTAAGAATTTTAGAGTACAGATTCTCTTTCATGGCTTATTTATGCTTAGAAAAAATATATGTATCCCCTTTAGATGGCTGCTGTCAGGAACCTGCCTCCATAAACCCCTCCCCTCTCGGCTTCCTAATGCCTGTGCTTCCTTTCACATAAACCCCTCCCCTCTCCGCTTCCTAATGCCTGTGCTTCCTTTCACATAAACCCCTCCCCTCTCCGCTTCCTAATGCCTGTGCTTCCTTTCACATAAACCCCTCCCCTGTCCGCTTCCTAATGCCTGTGCTTCCTTTCACATAAACCCTCCCCTCTCCGCTTCCTAATGCCTGTGCTTCCCTTAACATAAACCCCTCCCCTCTCCGCTTCCTAATGCCTGTGCTTCCTTTCACATAAACCCCTCCCCTCTCCGCTTCCTAATGCCTGTGCTTCCTTTCACATAAACCCCTCCCCTCTCCGCTTCCTAATGCCTGTGCTTCCTTTCACATAAACCCCTCCCCTCTCCGCTTCCTAATGCCTGTGCTTCCTTTCACATAAACCCCTCCCCTCTCCGCTTCCTAATGCCTGTGCTTCCTTTCACATAAACCCCTCCCCTCTCCGCTTCCTAATGCCTGTGCTTCCCTTCACATAAACCCCTCCCCTCTCCGCTTCCTAATGCCTGTGCTTCCTTTCACATAAACCCCTCCCCTCTCGGCTTCCTAATGCCTGTGCTTCCTTTCACATAAACCCCTCCCCGCTTCCTAATGCCTGTGCTTCCTTTCACAGAAACCCCTCCCCTCTCCGCTTCCTAATGCCTGTGCTTCCTTTCACATAAACCCCTCCCCGCTTCCTAATGCCTGTGCTTCATCTCACATAAACCCCTCCCCTCTCTGCTTCCTAATGCCTGTGCTTCCCTTCACATAAACCCCTCCCCTCTCCGCTTCCTAATGCCTGTGCTTCATCTTACATAAACCCCTCCCCTCTCCGCTTCCTAATGCCTGTGCTTCCCTTCACATAAACCCCTCCCCTCTCTGCTTCCTAATGCCTGTGCTTCCTTTCACATTAACCCTTCCCCTCTCCGCTTCCTAATGCCTGTGCTTCCCTTCACATAAACCCCTCCCCTCTCCGCTTCCTAATGCCTGTGCTTCCTTTCACATAAACCCCTCCCCTCTCAGCCTCCTGACGCCTGTGCTTCCTTTCACATAAACCCCTCCCCTCTCTGCTTCCTAATACCTGTGCTTCCTTTCACATAAACCCCTCCCCTCTCCGCTTCCTAATGCCTGTGCTTCCTTTCACATAAACCCCTCCCCTCTCCGCTTCCTAAAGCCTGTGCTTCATCTCACATAAACCCCTCCCCTCTCTGCTTCCTAAAGCCTGTGCTTCCTTTCACATAAACCCCTCCCCTCTCCGCTTCCTAATGCCTGTGCTTCCTTTCACATAAACCCCTCCCCTCTCCGCTTCCTAAAGCCTGTGCTTCATCTCACATAAACTCCTCCCCTCTCCGCTTCCTAAAGCCTGTGCTTCCTTTCACATAAACCCCTCCCCTCTCTGCTTCCTAATGCCTGTGCTTCCTTTCACATAAACCCCTCCCCTCTCCGCTTCCTAATGCCTGTGCTTCATCTCACATAAACCCCTTCCCTCTCCGCTTCCTAAAGCCTGTGCTTCATCTCACATAAACCCCTCCCCTATCCGCTTCCTAATGCCTGTGCTTCCTTTCACATAAACTCCTCCCCTCTCCGCTTCCTAATGCCTGTGCTTCATCTCACATAAACTCCTCCCCTCTCCGCTTCCTAATGCCTGTGCTTCATCTCACATAAACTCCTCCCCTCTCCGCTTCCTAATGCCTGTGCTTCATCTCACATAAACCCCTCCCCTCTCTGCTTCCTAATGCCTGTGCTTCCTTTCACATAAACCCCTCCCCTCTCCTCTTCCTAATGCCTGTGCTTCCTTTCACATAAACCCCTCCCCTCTCCGCTTCCTAATGCCTGTGCTTCCCTTCACATAAACCCCTCCCCTCTCTGCTTCCTAATGCCTGTGCTTCCTTTCACATTAACCCTTCCCCTCTCCGCTTCCTAATGCCTGTGCTTCCTTTCACATAAACCCCTCCCCTCTCCGCTTCCTAATGCCTGTGCTTCCTTTCACATAAACCCCTCCCCTCTCCGCTTCCTAATGCCTGTGCTTCATCTCACATAAACCCCTCCCCTCTCCGCTTCCTAATGCCTGTGCTACCCTTAACATAAACCCCTCCCCTCTCCGCTTCCTAATGCCTGTGCTTCCTTTCACATAAACCCCTCCCCTCTCCGCTTCCTAATGCCTGTGCTTCCTTTCACATAAACCCTTCCCCGCTTCCTAATGCCTGTGCTTCATCTCACATAAACCCCTCCCCTCTCTGCTTCCTAATGCCTGTGCTTCCCTTCACATAAACTCCTCCCCTCTCCGCTTCCTAATGCCTGTGCTTCCTTTCACATAAACCCCTCCCCGCTTCCTAATGCCTGTGCTTCATCTCACATAAACCCCTCTCTGCTTCCTAATGCCTGTGCTTCCCTTCACATAAACTCCTCCCCTCTCCGATTCCTAATGCCTGTGCTTCCTTTCACATAAACCCCTCCCCTCTCTGCTTCCTAATGCCTGTGCTTCCCTTCACATAAACCCCTCCCCGCTTCCTAATGCCTGTGCTTCCTTTCACATAAACCCCTCCCCTCTCAGCCTCCTGACGCCTGTGCTTCCTTTCACATAAACCCCTCCCCTCTCCGCTTCCTAATGCCTGTGCTTCATCTCACATAAACCCCTCCCCTCTCTGCTTCCTAATGCCTGTGCTTCCTTTCACATAAACCCCTCCCCTCTCCGCTTCCTAATGCCTGTGCTTCCCCTCACATAAACCCCTCCCCTCTCCGCTTCCTAATGCCTGTGCTTCCTTTCACATAAACCCCTCCCCTCTCAGCCTCCTGACGCCTGTGCTTCCTTTCACATAAACCCCTCCCCTCTCTGCTTCCTAATGCCTGTGCTTCCCTTCACATAAACCCCTCCCCTCTGCTTCCTAATGCCTGTGCTTCCCTTCACATAAACCCCTCCCCTCTCTGCTTCCTAATGCCTGTGCTTCCTTTCACATTAACCCTTCCCCTCTCCGCTTCCTAATGCCTGTGCTTCCTTTCACATAAACCCTCCCCTCTCCGCTTCCTAATGCCTGTGCTTCCCTTTACATAAACCCCTCCCCTCTCTGCTTCCTTTCACATAAACCCCTCCCCTCTCTGCTTCCTAATGCCTGTGCTTCCTTTCACATAAACCCTCCCCTCTCCGCTTCCTAATGCCTGTGCTTCCCTTTACATAAACCCCTCCCCTCTCTGCTTCCTAATGCCTGTGCTTCATCTCACATAAACCCCTCCCCGCTTCCTAATGCCTGTGCTTCATCTCACATAAACCCCTCCCCTCTCTGCTTCCTAATGCCTGTGCTTCCTTTCACATTAACCCCTCCCCTCTCCGCTTCCTAATGCCTGTGCTTCCCTTCACATAAACCCCTCCCCTCTCCGCTTCCTAATGCCTGTGCTTCCTTTCACATAAACCCCTCCCCTCTCAGCCTCCTGACGCCTGTGCTTCCTTTCACATAAACCCCTCCCCTCTCTGCTTCCTAATGCCTGTGCTTCCCTTCACATAAACCCCTCCCCTCTCCGCTTCCTAATGCCTGTGCTTCCTTTCACATAAACCCCTCCCCTCTCAGCCTCCTGACGCCTGTGCTTCCTTTCACATAAACCCCTCCCCTCTCCGCTTCTTAATGCCTGTGCTTCCCTTCACATAAACCCCTCCCCTCTCTGCTTCCTAATGCCTGTGCTTCCTTTCACATAAACCCTTCCCCTCTCCGCTTCCTAATGCCTGTGCTTCCCTTCACATAAACCCCTCCCCTCTCCGCTTCCTAATGCCTGTGCTTCCTTTCACATAAACCCCTCCCCTCTCAGCCCCCTGACGCCTGTGCTTCCTTTCACATAAACCCCTCCCCTCTCTGCTTCCTAATGCCTGTGCTTCCTTTCACATAAACCCCTCCCCTCTCTGCTTCCTAATGCCTGTGCTTCATCTCACATAAACCCCTCCCCTCTCCGCTTCCTAATGCCTGTGCTTCCCTTCACATAAACCCCTCCCCTCTCCGCTTCCTAATGCCTGTGCTTCATCTCACATAAACCCCTCCCCTCTCTGCTTCCTAATGCCTGTGCTTCCTTTCACATAAACTCCTCCCCTCTCCGCTTCCTAATGCCTGTGCTTCATCTCACATAAACTCCTCCCCTCTCCGCTTCCTAATGCCTGTGCTTCATCTCACATAAACCCCTCCCCTCTCTGCTTCCTAATGCCTGTGCTTCATCTCACATAAACCCCTCCCCTCTCCTCTTCCTAATGCCTGTGCTTCCCTTCACATAAACTCCTCCCCTCTCCGCTTCCTAATGCCTGTGCTTCCTTTCACATAAACCCCTCCCCTCTCCTCTTCCTAATGCCTGTGCTTCCTTTCACATAAACCCCTCCCCTCTCCGCTTCCTAATGCCTGTGCTTCCCTTCACATAAACCCCTCCCCTCTCTGCTTCCTAATGCCTGTGCTTCCTTTCACATTAACCCTTCCCCTCTCCGCTTCCTAATGCCTGTGCTTCCTTTCACATAAACCCCTCCCCTCTCTGCTTCCTAATGCCTGTGCTTCCTTTCACATAAACCCCTCCCCTCTCCGCTTCCTAATGCCTGTGCTTCATCTCACATAAACCCCTCCCCTCTCCGCTTCCTAATGCCTGTGCTTCCCTTAACATAAACCCCTCCCCTCTCCGCTTCCTAATGCCTGTGCTTCCTTTCACATAAACCCCTCCCCTCTCCGCTTCCTAATGCCTGTGCTTCCTTTCACATAAACCCCTCCCCGCTTCCTAATGCCTGTGCTTCATCTCACATAAACCCCTCCCCTCTCTGCTTCCTAATGCCTGTGCTTCCCTTCACATAAACTCCTCCCCTCTCCGCTTCCTAATGCCTGTGCCTCCTTTCACATAAACCCCTCCCCGCTTCCTAATGCCTGTGCTTCCCTTCACATAAACTCCTCCCCTCTCCGATTCCTAATGCCTGTGCTTCCTTTCACATAAACCCCTCCCCTCTCCGCTTCCTAATGCCTGTGCTTCCCTTCACATAAACCCCTCCCCTCTCCGCTTCCTAATGCCTGTGCTTCCCTTCACATAAACCCCTCCCCTCTCAGCCTCCTGACGCCTGTGCTTCCTTTCACATAAACCCCTCCCCTCTCAGCCTCCTGACGCCTGTGCTTCCTTTCACATAAACCCCTCCCCTCTCCGCTTCCTAATGCCTGTGCTTCATCTCACATAAACCCCTCCCCTCTCTGCTTCCTAATGCCTGTGCTTCCTTTCACATAAACCCCTCCCCTCTCCGCTTCCTAATGCCTGTGCTTCCCCTCACATAAACCCCTCCCCTCTCCGCTTCCTAATGCCTGTGCTTCCTTTCACATAAACCCCTCCCCTCTCAGCCTCCTGACGCCTGTGCTTCCTTTCACATAAACCCCTCCCCTCTCTGCTTCCTAATGCCTGTGCTTCCCTTCACATAAACACCTCCCCTCTGCTTCCTAATGCCTGTGCTTCCCTTCACATAAACTCCTCCCCTCTCCGCTTCCTAATGCCTGTGCTTCCCTTCACATAAACCCCTCCCCTCTCTGCTTCCTAATGCCTGTGCTTCCTTTCACATTAACCCTTCCCCTCTCCGCTTCCTAATGCCTGTGCTTCCTTTCACATACACCCCTCCCCTCTCCGCTTCCTAATGCCTGTGCTTCCTTTCACATAAACCCTCCCCTCTCCGCTTCCTAATGCCTGTGCTTCCCTTTACATAAACCCCTCCCCTCTCTGCTTCCTTTCACATAAACCCCTCCCCCCTCTGCTTCCTAATGCCTGTGCTTCCTTTCACATAAACCCTCCCCTCTCCGCTTCCTAATGCCTGTGCTTCCCTTTACATAAACCCCTCCCCTCTCTGCTTCCTAATGCCTGTGCTTCCTTTCACATAAACCCCTCCCCTCTCCGCTTCCTAATGCCTGTGCTTCCTTTCACATAAACCCTCCCCTCTCCGCTTCCTAATGCCTGTGCTTCCCTTTACATAAACCCCTCTCCTCTCTGCTTCCTAATGCCTGTGCTTCCTTTCACATAAACCCCTCCCCTCTCCGCTTCCTAATGCCTGTGCTTCCTTTCACATAAACCCTCCCCTCTCCGCTTCCTAATGCCTGTGCTTCCTTTCACATAAACCCTCCCCTCTCCGCTTCCTAATGCCTGTGCTTCCTTTCACATAAACCCCTCCCCTCTCCGCTTCCTAATGCCTGTGCTTCCCTTTACATAAATCCCTCCCCTCTCTCCTTCCTAATGCCTGTGCTTCCTTTCACATAAACCCCTCCCCTCTCTGCTTCCTAATGCCTGTGCTTCCTTTCACATAAACCCCTCCCCTCTCAGCCTCCTGACGCCTGTGCTTCATCTCACAGCGCCTGGATTAAGGTGGAGCAGCTGAAGCCCTACCACCCTCACAAGGAGGAGATGATCAAAGCCAACAAAGGAAAACGCTTCCAGGTGGCCGTGGATGCAGTGGAGGAGTTCTTAAAGAAGGCGAAGGCCAAGGAGCAGGTACTTGGGGGAAGTGAGGTGGGATCACCGTTACTGCTCGTGCATGTATGGCAATAAAAAGCCGCTCTTATACAGAGGAAATGCGTAAAACTTTTGTCTGTGTGTTGCAGAGTTCAAGCGACGACAAAAGCAAGGCTGGCGGCAAGAAATCAGAAGGCAAAAAGGCTGATGGCAAGAAATCCGAGGGCAAGAAAAGCGATGGCAAGAAAACCGAGGGCAAGAAAAGCGAAGGCAAGAAATCTGAGGGTAAAACAAAGAAGCCCGCAGGTGAAAGGAAGAGGAAATCCTCAGAGACCGCCGCCCACTCATCCTCCAAGAAGCCCCGAGATCAGAGCCCCCGCAAGAGAGGAAGACCCCCCAAGGACAAGGAGGAGAAGGTGAGCCCTTCTGCCGTCATACAACGCCTTGCATCCAACTCACTCCTCTCCTGGGAGATCATCTTCCATCTCATGTACAAAAGTCACTTTTCAGTATTTAGAAAAGTTCTAAAGAGTAGGTACAAAATTCATACCAAACTTAGGCCTCTTTCAGACAGAGCCGGGCACTTGTTAGCTAGACAGGCGTTCCTCCCCCCATGGAGTCACATCTGAGGGCGGGCGGGACGTGTCGTGGTCGTCTGCCGCCAGGTAACACCACCGCGTATCCGCACCTGCCATGTGGTACAACCACCGCAATTCAGCTGCATTTAAAGTGCACCTAAACCGAATGCTAGAAAAGGTTTCACTTGCCTGGGGCTTCCACCAGCCCCCTGCAGCCTCCCTGTGCCTGCGCTGTCCCTGATCGATCTTACGTTCCCCCGCCACGGCTAAGTTTCCTTTCTGCTGACTGACTAGTTGGTTGGCCACTGCTCCTGCGCCAGACGCTCGCGCCAATGACTACGTGAGTGCTGCACAGTGGCCCGCTAATAAAAACAAAACGTAGCCACGGTGGGAGACCGGAGGATCATTAAGGACCGGCGTGGGCGCAGAGAGGCTGCAGAGGGCTGGTAGAAGCACCAGGTAAGTTAAATGTTTTTTTTTTCTTGCGTTCGGTTTAGGTTCACTGTATTTGCACTGGCTGGCGGGACGCTGAACTGAAAGTTGTGCAGCCTCTTGTCTTAAAGGGGCCTTACTTTTAGCATTTTCTTGCATGCTATAAGGCCCTAGTTACACTTTATGCGTTGTGTTGAGTTGTCCGCATTACATCCTGTTTGCCTCAACGCATCTCAGTGTCAATCCACCCTAAAGGTATTTTAGTTGTAAGGTTTGAAAATATATCTCCTTGGAGAAAAGATAATCGGCTATGGGCCAATATATAATAACACTATGCAGCGTGCCAGTCAGACCCGCAATGTTGCTGCAGGACTATGCAGATTCTGCATGCAAGCTTATGCAGCGTGACAATGGGTCAGTCAGACCCCACCCTGGTCTGTTGTCATTGCTGCATGAATACTGAATGTACTAATATTGCAATAACATCGCCCTACGATTGTCACCCGAGGCCTCTCTCCCCGGTGTCCACCATGGGGCGTGCCTGGTATGTGGCATGCTAGTGGTCACTCCTCTTTCCTGTGCCATGGAGATTGCTGGCCCAGCTATAGACTTCTAGGATAACCGCGGTGACATGTGACATGATGAGATAGACATGGCTATGTACAGTGCCAAGCACACAAATAACTAGGCTGTGTTCCTTTTTTTCTTTCTCTGCCTGAAAGAGTTAAATATCAGGTATGTAAGTGGCTGACTCAGTCCTGACTCAGACAGGAAGTGACTACAGTGTGACCCTCACTGATAAGAAATTCCAACTATAAAACACTTTCCTAGCAGAAAATGGCTTCTGAGAGCAGGAAAGAGATAAAAAGGGTCAATAGTTCATAGATTTTAGCTCTGGCATACTTCAATGAATGTGTCATTGAGCAAAAACAATAGAACACTTAAAAAGTTAAAAAGCAGATTTAAATATCAAATAAAACTGTGGAATATTGTAAAAAGTCATTTTTAGGAGAATGAGGATAGATACAATTGTTTGTTTCATTAGTTTTTCACCTTGGGTGTCCTTTAATTCTGGTGTTCTCACTAGCATTTAATGTCACACATTATCATGTTCTGCACCCACTGACTGTGTCTTCAGATCATCACATGGAAGATTCTAAAGACAAAAAGAGATCGGGAGCCCCAATAGTGCAATATGTCGATTCAATAAATGTGCTGGTGAATTGGATGTGGTAGTGTACAGGGAGTCCCCGGTTATCTAGCGGGATAGGGACTGTAGGCTTGTTCTTAACCTGAATCTGTTCAATGTGCCATCTCTGTCCCCTGTACCTCCCATGTGGCCCACTCTGTGCCTCCAGTGTCCCCCTCTGTGTCACCTCTGTCCCCTGTACCTCCTCTGTCACCTCTGTCCCCTGTACCTCCTCTGTCCCCTGTACCCCCTCTGTCACCTCTGTCCCCTGTACCCCCTCTGTGTCACCTCTGCCCTCTGTACCTGCTTATACAAGTTTAAAAGCCATTTTTACTTTTAATTTTTTTAAATCGATTTTCTCAAAGACAAGTCCAATTTGAAAAAAAAAATGTTTTGACTTGTTTTAATGGAAACACAAAATCTATGCCGTTCGTATCGGTGGGTCGTTCCTAAGTCGGGCGTTTGTAAGTTGGGGGACTACCTGTACTCACAAAGGTGGTAACCACTGTGATGGCCGATGAAGAGATCAGACCTGACCCCACTCGGGTTACAAATATCACTGCTCTCTGTAGATAGAAATAAATGGGGTAACCACCACCACCGCCGGGGGGGGGGGGGGGGGGGGGGGACACGTGTAGAAAACAGAGGTGCCAGATGAGGATAAAATAGTAAAAACTGTTGTAAAAGGAGGTAGTGGTGGACTTTACCTCGCACAAACAGACTCAAGTCGATTTAAACTGAAAAATAGTTTTATTGAAGAAAACTCCCATATATTGCAATGCGTTTCACGGGCAGTACCCCGCTTCATCAGGCAGTACTGTCTGGCAGCTGGCCAAGCAGGAAGTGATGCTCACTTCCTGTGTGGCAATCTTTGACATGCGCGATGCGCTTGTTTCAGGTGTTATTCAGACACTGCTAAAGCCAAAGAGATCAGCAAGACTGCCAGGCAACTGGTATTGTTTAAAAGGAAATAAATATGGCGGTCTCCATATCCCTCTCATTTCAGTTGCCCTTTAAGGCGACTGCCTCGGCAGAGAGTTCAATTGTAAACACAGGATGTTATCTATGTCTGCTTCCATGAAAGCAGAAAGTAGACACACTGCAGGATTATTGCAGGATTTGTATCAGCTGTAACAAAGAAATGTTTTGTTTTAAAGGTTCTGTTGTTGGGTATCTTTTAGAGCAGAGAGGAAGTTCTGAGATTAGATCCACTTTAACAGGAAATAAATATGGCAGCACCCATATACCTCCCAAGCTATGCTTGAATTGTGTTTATTAAAGGGAATATGAAGTGAAAATACACTTATGATATAATGAATTGTATGTGCAGCGCAGCTAATAGACAGAACATTAGTAGCAAAGATATCTCACATTGTTTCCAGTACAGGGAGAGTTAAGAAACTTCACTTGTTATCTATACAAAACAGCTTCTCTGAGCTCTCCCTCTAATTCAGTCAGAGAGCAGTGCTATTTTCTGAAACACTTATACAACAAACACAGTGAAAGACAACGTCAGATAAGATTGTACTGCAGGGAAGTTCACAGGTCATTACCTCAGAAACTCCTATAGTTTTGTGTTAAGATGCCTTGTTGCTATAGAGGGACGGAAACGGTTAATCCAGCGCAGGAGATTTGGGGCGCAGCCGGCGCCACCATAGGCTGTAATAGGAATTACGACTATAGCAGGCACAGGGAGTAACTTCGGCGCTGTCAGATGGAGCTGAATTTACTTATAAAACACAGTAATACTGCCACCAGCATTTGCTGGAAGCCAAATTATTTCATTCCCCCACTATCCATGGTGGCCTGGAGGGAGAATAGTAATTACCGCCGCAGGGACTTGTGCAGCAGCAGGATCAGCCATATACCAGCTGTATCCTGCGCTCAAGTCTACCGGCACCGATTCCTCTCATACGCATAGAGGTATACTTTTTAGACTGGAGACTGCCTATAGTGGGCTGTATATTGTTATGTAGGGGGTTGTTCTATACAGGCATACTTTTCAGACTGGAGATTGTCTATATTGTGCTGTGTGGTGTTGCCTATGTGGTTATCTGGTGTGAGAGAAGTGTGCTGCTTTCACCTCAGTCAGCAGAATTCGTTGTGCTGTAAAGTCTTGGAATGCTTTGAATTCTCTTTACTAACAGAAAACATAGAAACTGAAAGACATCATCCTCTGTTATTGTCTCACACTGCCCCCTAGTGACAAGTGACCATAAATACAATTCCCTGCTTCTTTTTCTAATTAGAACTGCTATAATGTGTGTCAAATAAGAAATAAAAAAGGGCTATAATAAATTGGCTTGGAGCACTTGCAAGACTCTAAATAAATCAGCTGCTAAAGGTTTAACCTGATATGGTGCGTAAGCTGTACACTCACTGTTTACTTTATTAGGAACTTCCTAATAATACCCGATTGGGCATTCCTCACAACTGCCTCTTCAGCGCATGGATTCCATGAGCTGTTGGAAACCTTCCTTTGAGATTCTGGGTCATGCTGACATCACATGATGTCATGATGACGTCACAAAGCTTCTCTGCATATTTCAGCGGTTTCATGATGTGAGTCTCCCATTTTCCTCGCTGTCCCCTATCTACAGCCATAAGGGATGTCCCTGTCCCTGTGGAGGAATAGAAAGGTTAGAGGTAAAATGTAGTGGAAAAAGAAAGCCTATAAGGTTCTAAAACAGGAGGGGACCAGGGTAAAAATAATAAAATACTTACCTGTAGCTTCCTCCAGCCCCTGGCAGCCGATATGTCCCTCGCTGCAGCTCTGCTCCCAGCTGATGGTCCGGGGGCCCCTCCGGTGTTCATGCTGACCTCGCCGGGTCGCCATCTTCTGCGCCAGTGAGCAATAGTAGCCTGGAGCGTTCTGCACAGGCGCAGGAGACCTCTGCAACGGAGGGGACCACAGAATACCGGCAGGAAGCGGAGCTACAGCGAGGGACAGATCAGCTGCCAGGGGCTGGAGGAAGCTACAGGTAAGTAGATCCTATTGTTTTTTGTTTTGTTTGTTTACCTCAGATGTATCCTTTTTATCGTTAATCTTAACGTAATTCAACAATACAGGTTAACCCAACCCTACTCTCACAAAGAACGCTCCCCTGATGGTGCCTAAAACTAACCACTTCCCTGGTGGTGCCTAACCATAACCACCTCACCTGTGGTCCCTAACCCTAACCTGGATCTTGTGTTTGGATTCTTTTCCTGTGATTAGTAGCTCTGGGAGGAGCCAGTAATGGGATTTGGTGGGTTTTATTTTTGGATTATTGTCCTAGCCACCCCCCTGATGGTGCCTAACCTCTGTACATAAAAACGAAATAATGACAAAAACTATGTCGTTGCAAGTTTGTAAAACGCTAACATACTTCAAAAACTTTAACGTTCTAATGTTAACGGTATTTATTGGGCGCCATTTTTCTGCTTTTTTTTTCCGGCGTATTAAAGATAATTGAATTAGAGTCTATGACGGCACCCTTTTCGGCCACTGGCAGCCGGCGCCCTGTTTTTCCTGCTTCCATGGATTATAGTCAAAATAGGTGACTATGTTCTGTGTTTGTTAGCAGTGGAGTCCCACAGGGGTCTGTTCTGGGTCCAGTGCTCTTCAATTTATTTATTAATGACCTAGTAGATGCAGTAGTGAGCAATGTTGCTATTTTTGCAGATGATACAAAATTGTGCAGAACCATCAACTCTCAGGAAGATAGTGTCATATTGCAACAGGATCTGGATAGGATGGCTATATGGGCACATACATGGCAGATGAAATTAAATGTTGACAAATGTAAAGTCATGCATTTTGGACGTACTAATGGTCTAGCACCATACAAAATAAATGGGATACAGTTGGGGACATCAAACTTGGAGAAGGACTTAGGAGTACTCATCAACAACAAGTTAATCGTACTCAATGCCAAGCAGCTGCAGCTAAAGCTAACAAAATTTTGGGATGCATTAAAAGGGAAATAAAAACTCGAGATGCTAGCATAATATTGCCCCTGTTTAACTCTCTAGTAAGGCCACATCTGTAATATGGAATTCAGTTCTGGGCACCACATTACAAAAAAGATATTGCAGTTTTATAACAGGTGCAGAGACGAGCAACAAAATTGATACGTGGGATGGAAGGTCTCGCTTACCAAGAAAGGTTAGATAAACTAGGTTTATTTAGTCTAGAGAAAAGACGCCTTAGAGGGGATCTAATTAACATGTATAAATACATCAGAGGGCAATATAATAGCTTGGCGGATGAGCTTTTTGTCCCTTGGCCTTCTCAAAGGACTAGAGGACATGATCTGCGCATGGAGGAAAAATGTTTTAGCCATTTATTTAGGAATATATATTACAGTAAGCATGATTAAGATGTTGAATGTATTGCCACAGGAAGTCGTTATGGCAAATTCTATACCTACATTTAAGGAGGGGGCTATAATTACTAGGTAATTCCCAGTGGTGTTGATCCAGGGATTTTATCTGATTGCCATCTGGAGTCGGGAAGGAATTTTTTCCCTTTTGGGGCTAATTGGTCCATGCCTTATAAGGATTTTTCGCCTTCCTCTGGATCAGCAGGGATATGTAAGGGTGCAGGCTGGTGTGGTGCCTTCCTCTGGATCAACAGGGATATGTGAGGGAGCAGGCTGGTGCTGTACCTTCCTCTGGATCAACAGGGATATGTGAGGGAGCAGGCTGGTGTCTGTAACTATGTATCTGCAGGCATAAGGAATGTCTCTGTCCCGTATCTGCAGACATAAGGAATGCCTCTGTCCCGTATCTGCAGGAATGCCTCTGTCCTGTATCTGCAGACATAAGGAATGCCTCTGTCCTGTATCTGCAGTAATGCCTCTGTCCTGTATCTGCAGACATAAGGAATGCCTGTCCCGTATCTACAGACATAAGGAATGCCTGTCCCGTATCTGCAGACATAAGGAATGCCTCTGTCCTGTATCTGCAGACATAAGGAATGCCTCTGTCCTGTATCTGCTGACATAAGGAATGACTCTGTCCTGTATCTGCAAACATAAGGAATGTCGATGTCCTGTATCTGAAGGCATAAGGAATGCCTCTGTCCCGTGTCTGCAGACATAAAGAATGCCTCTGTCCCGTATCTGCTGGCATAAGGAATGCCTCTGTCCCGTATCTGCTGACATAAGGAATGCCTCTGTCCTGTATCTGCAGACATAAGGAATGTCTCTGTCCCATATCTGCAAACATAAGGAATGTCTCTGTCCCATATCTGCAGACATAAGGAATGTCTCTGTCCTGTATCTACAGGCATAAGGAATGCCTCTCTCCCGTATCTGCAGACATAAGGAATGCCTCTGTCCCGTATCTGCTGGCATAAGGAATGCCTCTGTCCCGTATCTGCTGGCATAAGGAATGCCTCTGTCCTATATCTGCAGACATAAGGAATGTCTCTGTCCCATATCTGCAAACATAAGGAATGTCTCTGTCCCATATCTGCAGACATAAGGAATGTCTCTGTCCTGTATCTGCAGACATAAGGAATGCCTCTCTCCCGTATCTGCAGACATAAGGAATGCCTCTGTCCCGTATCTGCTGGCATAAGGAATGCCTCTGTCCCGTATCTGCTGGCATAAGGAATGCCTCTGTCCCGTATCTGCTGGCATAAGGAATGCCTCTGTCCTGTATCTGCTGGCATAAGGAATGCCTCTGTCCTGTATCTGCTGACATAAGGAATGCCGCTGTACCGTATCTGCAGACATAAGGAATGCCTCTGTCCTGTATCTGCAGGAATGCCTTTGTCCTGTATCTGCAGACATAAGGAATGCCTCTGTCCTGTATCTGCAGACATAAGGAATGCCTCTGTCCCGTATCTGCAGACTTAAGGAATGCCTCTGTTCTTTATCTGCTGACATAAGGAATGTCTGTCCTGTATCTGCTGACGTATGGAATGTCTCTGTCCGGTATCTGCAGACATAAGGAATGCCTCTGTCCTGTATCTGCAGACATAAGGAATGCCTCTGTCCCGTATCTGCAGACATAAGGAATGCCTCTGTCCCGTATCTGCAGACATAAGGAATGCCTCTGTCCTGTATCTGCAGACATGAGGAATGCCTCTGTCCTGTATCTGCAGACATGAGGAATGCCTCTGTCCCGTATCTGCAGACATAAGGAATGCCTGTCCCGTATCTGCAGACATAAGGAATGCCTGTCCCGTATCTGCAGACATAAGGAATGCCTCTGTCCTGTATCTGCAGACATAAGGAATGCCTCTGTCCCGTATCTGCAGACATAAGGAATGCCTCTGTCCTGTATCTGCAGGAATGCCTCTTTCCTGTATCTGCAGACATAAGGAATGCCTCTGTCCATATCTGCAGACATAAGGAATGCCTGTCCCGTATCTGCAGACATATGGAATGCCTGTCCCGTATCTGCAGACATGTGGAATGCCTGTCCCGTATCTGCAGACATAAGGAATGCCTCTGTCCCGTATCTGCAGACATAAGGAATGCCTTTGTCCCGTATCTGCAGACATAAGGAATGCCTCTGTCCCGTACATGCAGACATAAGGAATGCCTCTGTCCTGTATCTGCAGGAATGCCTCTGTCCTGTATCTGCAGACATGAGGAATGCCTCTGTCCTGTATCTGCAGACATGAGGAATGCCTCTGTCCTGTATCTGCAGACATGAGGAATGCCTCTGTCCCGTATATGCAGGAATGCCTCTGTCCCGTATCTGCAGACATAAGGAATGCCTCTGTTTTGTATCTACAGGAATGCCTCTGTCCCGTATCTGCAGACATAAGTAATGCCTCTGTCCTGTGTCTGCAGATATAAGGAATGCCTCTGTCCTGTATCTGCAGACATGAGGAATGCCTCTGTCCCGTATCTGCAGACATAAGGAATGCCTGTCCCGTATCTGCAGACATAAGGAATGCCTCTGTCCCGTATCTGCAGACATAAGGAATGCCTCTGTCCCGTTTCTGCAGGAATGCCTCTGTCCTGTATCTGCAGACATAAGGAATGCCTCTGTCCCGTATCTGCAGACCTAAGAAATGCCTGTCCCGTATCTGCAGACATAAGGAATGCCTCTGTCCTGTATCTGCAGACATAAGGAATGCCTCTGTCCCGTATCTGCAGACATAAAGAATGCCTTTGTCCCGTATCTGCAGACATAAAGAATGCCTTTGTCCCGTATCTGCAGACATAAAGAATGCCTTTGTCCCGTATCTGCAGACATAAAGAATGCCTTTGTCCCGTATCTGCAGACATAAAGAATGCCTTTGTCCCGTATCTGCAGACATACAGAATGCCTCTGTCCCGTATCTGCAGACATACAGAATGCCTCTGTCCTGTATCTGCAGACATAAGGAATGCCTTTGTCCCGTATCTGCAGACATAAGTAATGCCTCTGTCCTGTATCTGCAGACATAAGGAATGCCTCTGTCCCGTATCTGCAGACATACGGAATGCCTCTGTCCCGTATCTGCAGACATAAGGAATGCCTCTGTCCTGTATCTGCAGGAATGCCTCTGTCCTGTATCTGCAGGAATGCCTCTGTCCTGTATCTGCAGGAATGCCTCTGTCCTGTATCTGCAGGAATGCCTCTGTCCTGTATCTGCAGACATAAGGAATGCCTGTCCCGTATCTGCAGACATAAGGAATGCCTGTCCCGTATCTACAGACATAAGGAATGCCTCTGTCCTGTATCTGCAGACATAAGGAATGCCTGTCCCGTATCTGCAGACATAAGGAATGCCTCTGTCCTGTATCTGCAGACATAAGGAATGCCTCTGTCCTGTATCTGCTGACATAAGGAATGACTCTGTCCTGTATCTGCAAACATAAGGAATGTCGATGTCCTGTATCTGAAGGCATAAGGAATGCCTCTGTCCCGTGTCTGCAGACATAAAGAATGCCTCTGTCCCGTATCTGCTGGCATAAGGAATGCCTCTGTCCCGTATCTGCTGACATAAGGAATGCCTCTGTCCTGTATCTGCAGACATAAGGAATGTCTCTGTCCCATATCTGCAAACATAAGGAATGTCTCTGTCCCATATCTGCAGACATAAGGAATGTCTCTGTCCTGTATCTACAGGCATAAGGAATGCCTCTCTCCCGTATCTGCAGACATAAGGAATGCCTCTGTCCCGTATCTGCTGGCATAAGGAATGCCTCTGTCCCGTATCTGCTGGCATAAGGAATGCCTCTGTCCTGTATCTGCAGACATAAGGAATGTCTCTGTCCCATATCTGCAAACATAAGGAATGTCTCTGTCCCATATCTGCAGACATAAGGAATGTCTCTGTCCTGTATCTGCAGACATAAGGAATGCCTCTCTCCCGTATCTGCAGACATAAGGAATGCCTCTGTCCCGTATCTGCTGGCATAAGGAATGCCTCTGTCCCGTATCTGCTGGCATAAGGAATGCCTCTGTCCCGTATCTGCTGGCATAAGGAATGCCTCTGTCCTGTATCTGCTGGCATAAGGAATGCCTCTGTCCTGTATCTGCTGACATAAGGAATGCCGCTGTACCGTATCTGCAGACATAAGGAATGCCTCTGTCCTGTATCTGCAGGAATGCCTTTGTCCTGTATCTGCAGACATAAGGAATGCCTCTGTCCTGTATCTGCAGACATAAGGAATGCCTCTGTCCTGTATCTGCAGACATAAGGAATGCCTCTGTCCCGTATCTGCAGACTTAAGGAATGCCTCTGTTCTTTATCTGCTGACATAAGGAATGTCTGTCCTGTATCTGCTGAGGTATGGAATGTCTCTGTCCGGTATCTGCAGACATAAGGAATGCCTCTGTCCTGTATCTGCAGACATAAGGAATGCCTCTGTCCCGTATCTGCAGACATAAGGAATGCCTCTGTCCCGTATCTGCAGACATAAGGAATGCCTCTGTCCTGTATCTGCAGACATGAGGAATGCCTCTGTCCTGTATCTGCAGACATGAGGAATGCCTCTGTCCCGTATCTGCAGACATAAGGAATGCCTGTCCCGTATCTGCAGACATAAGGAATGCCTGTCCCGTATCTGCAGACATAAGGAATGCCTCTGTCCTGTATCTGCAGACATAAGGAATGCCTCTGTCCCGTATCTGCAGACATAAGGAATGCCTCTGTCCTGTATCTGCAGACATAAGGAATGCCTCTGTCCTGTATCTGCAGACATAAGGAATGCCTCTGTCCATATCTGCAGACATAAGGAATGCCTGTCCCGTATCTGCAGACATATGGAATGCCTGTCCCGTATCTGCAGACATGTGGAATGCCTGTCCCGTATCTGCAGACATAAGGAATGCCTCTGTCCCGTATCTGCAGACATAAGGAATGCCTTTGTCCCGTATCTGCAGACATAAGGAATGCCTCTGTCCCGTACATGCAGTCATAAGGAATGCCTCTGTCCTGTATCTGCAGGAATGCCTCTGTCCTGTATCTGCAGACATGAGGAATGCCTCTGTCCTGTATCTGCAGACATGAGGAATGCCTCTGTCCTGTATCTGCAGACATGAGGAATGCCTCTGTCCCGTATATGCAGGAATGCCTCTGTCCCGTATCTGCAGACATAAGGAATGCCTCTGTCCTGTGTCTGCAGATATAAGGAATGCCTCTGTCCTGTATCTGCAGACATGAGGAATGCCTCTGTCCCGTATCTGCAGACATAAGGAATGCCTGTCCCGTATCTGCAGACATAAGGAATGCCTCTGTCCCGTATCTGCAGACATAAGGAATGCCTCTGTCCCGTTTCTGCAGGAATGCCTCTGTCCTGTATCTGCAGACATAAGGAATGCCTCTGTCCCGTATCTGCAGACCTAAGAAATGCCTGTCCCGTATCTGCAGACATAAGGAATGCCTCTGTCCTGTATCTGCAGACATAAGGAATGCCTCTGTCCCGTATCTGCAGACATAAAGAATGCCTTTGTCCCGTATCTGCAGACATAAAGAATGCCTTTGTCCCGTATCTGCAGACATAAAGAATGCCTTTGTCCCGTATCTGCAGACATAAAGAATGCCTTTGTCCCGTATCTGCAGACATAAAGAATGCCTTTGTCCCGTATCTGCAGACATACAGAATGCCTCTGTCCCGTATCTGCAGACATACAGAATGCCTCTGTCCTGTATCTGCAGACATAAGGAATGCCTTTGTCCCGTATCTGCAGACATAAGTAATGCCTCTGTCCTGTATCTGCAGACATAAGGAATGCCTCTGTCCCGTATCTGCAGACATACGGAATGCCTCTGTCCCGTATCTGCAGACATAAGGAATGCCTCTGTCCTGTATCTGCAGGAATGCCTCTGTCCTGTATCTGCAGGAATGCCTCTGTCCTGTATCTGCAGGAATGCCTCTGTCCTGTATCTGCAGGAATGCCTCTGTCCTGTATCTGCAGGAATGCCTCTGTCCTGTATCTGCAGACATAAGGAATGCCTCTGTCCTATATCTGAAGACATAAGGTATGCCTCTGTCCTGTATCTGCAGGAATGCCTCTGTCCTGTATCTGCAGGAATGCCTCTGTCCTGTATCTGCAGGAATGCCTCTGTCCTGTATCTGCAGGAATGCCTCTGTCCTGTATCTGCAGGAATGCCTCTGTCCTGTATCTGCAGCAATGCCTCTGTCCTGTATCTGCAGACATAAGGAATGCCTCTGTCCTGTATCTGCAGACATAAGGAATGCCTCTGTCCCGTATCTGCAGGAATGCCTCTGTCCTGTTTCTGCAGACATAAGGTATGCCTCTGTCCCGTATCTGCAGACATAAGTTATGCCTCTGTCCTGTATCTGCAGACATAAGGAATGCCTCTGTCCTGTATCTGCAGACATAAGGTATGCCTCTGTCCTGTATCTGCAGACATAAAGAATGCCTTTGTCCCGTATCTGCAGACATAAAGAATGCCTTTGTCCCGTATCTGCAGACATAAAGGTTGCCTTTGTCCCGTATCTGCAGACATACAGAATGCCTCTGTCCCGTATCTGCAGACATACAGAATGCCTCTGTCCCGTATCTGCAGACATACAGAATGCCTCTGTCCCGTGTCTGCAGACATACAGAATGCCTCTGTCCTGTGTCTGCAGGAATGCCTCTGTCCTGTATCTGCAGGAATGCCTCTGCCCTGTATCTGCAGGAATGCCTCTGCCCTGTATCTGCAGGAATGCCTCTGCCCTGTATCTGCAGGAATGCCTCTGTCCTGTATCTGCAGGAATGCCTCTGTCCTGTATCTGCAGACATGAGGAATGCCTCTGTCCTGTATCTGCAGACATGAGAAATGCCTCTGTCCTGTATCTGCAGACATGAGGAATGCCTCTGTCCCGTATATGCAGGAATGCCGCTGTCCCGTATCTGCAGACATAAGGAATGCCTCTGTCCTGTATCTGCAGGAATGCCTCTGTCCTGTATCTGCAGACATAAGGTATTCCTCTGTCCCGTATCTGCAGACATAAGTAATGCCTCTGTCCTGTGTCTGCAGATATAAGGAATGCCTCTGTCCTGTATCTGCAGACATGAGGAATGCCTCTGTCCCGTATCTGCAGTCATAAAGAATGCCTGTCCCGTATCTGCAGACATAAGGAATGCCTCTGTCCTGTATCTGCAGACATAAGGAATGCCTCTGTCCCGTTTCTGCAGGAATGCCTCTGTCCTGTATCTGCAGACATAAGGAATGCCTCTGTCCCGTATCTGCAGACCTAAGAAATGCCTGTCCCGTATCTGCAGACATAAGGAATGCCTTTGTCCCGTATCTGCAGACATAAAGAATGCCTTTGTCCCGTATCTGCAGACATAAAGAATGCCTTTGTCCCGTATCTGCAGACATACAGAATGCCTCTGTCCCGTATCTGCAGACATACAGAATGCCTCTGTCCCGTGTCTGCAGACATAAGGAATGCCTCTGTCCTGTATCTGCAGGAATGCCTCTGTCCTGTATCTGCAGGAATGCCTCTGTCCTGTTTCTGCAGGAATGCCTCTGTCCTGTATCTGCAGGAATGCCTCTGCCCTGTATCTGCAGGAATGCCTCTGCCCTGTATCTGCAGAAATGCCTCTGCCCTGTATCTGCAGAAATGCCTCTGCCCTGTATCTGCAGGAATGCCTCTGCCCTGTATCTGCAGGAATGCCTCTGCCCTGTATCTGCAGGAATGCCTCTGCCCTGGATCTGCAGGAATGCCTCTGCCCTGTATCTGCAGGAATGCCTCTGCCCTGTATCTGCAGGAATGCCTCTGCCCTGTATCTGCAGGAATGCCTCTGCCCTGTATCTGCAGGAATGCCTCTGCCCTGTATCTGCAGGAATGCCTCTGCCCTGTATCTGCAGGAATGCCTCTGCCCTGTATCTGCAGGAATGCCTCTGCCCTGTATCTGCAGGAATGCCTCTGCCCTGTATCTGCAGACTTGAGGAATGCCTCTGTCCTGTATCTGCAGACTTGAGGAATGCCTCTGTCCTGTATCTGCAGACTTGAGGAATGCCTCTGTCCTGTATCTGCAGACATGAGGAATGCCTCTGTCCTGTATCTGCAGACATGAGGAATGCCTCTGTCCTGTATCTGCAGACATGAGGAATGCCTCTGTCCTGTATCTGCAGACATGAGGAATGCCTCTGTCCCGTATCTGCAGACATAAGGAATGCCTCTGTCCTGTATCTGCAGGAATGCCTCTGTCCTGTATCTGCAGACATAAGGTATTCCTCTGTCCCGTATCTGCAGACATAAGTAATGCCTCTGTCCTGTGTCTGCAGATATAAGGAATGCCTCTGTCCTGTATCTGCAGACATGAGGAATGCCTCTGTCCCGTATCTGCAGACATAAAGAATGCCTGTCCCGTATCTGCAGACATAAGGAATGCCTCTGTCCTGTATCTGCAGACATAAGGAATGCCTCTGTCCTGTATCTGCAGACATAAGGAATGCCTCTGTCCCGTTTCTGCAGGAATGCCTCTGTCCTGTATCTGCAGACATAAGGAATGCCTCTGTCCCGTATCTGCAGACCTAAGAAATGCCTGTCCCGTATCTGCAGACATAAGGAATGCCTCTGTCCTGTATCTGCAGACATAAGGAATGCCTCTGTCCTGTATCTGCAGACATAAGGAATGCCTCTGTCCTGTATCTGCAGACATAAGGAATGCCTCTGTCCCGTATCTGCAGACATAAGGAATGCCTTTGTCCCGTATCTGCAGACATAAGTAATGCCTCTGTCCTGTATCTGCAGACATAAGGAATGCTTCTGTCCCGTATCTGCAGACATAAGGAATGCCTCTGTCCTGTATCTGCAGACCTAAGAAATGCCTCTGTCCCGTATCTGCAGACATAAGGAATGCTTCTGTCCCGTATCTGCAGACATAAGGAATGCCTCTGTCCCTTATCTGCAGACATAAGGAATGCCTCTGTCCCGTATCTGCAGACATACGGAATGCCTCTGTCCCGTATCTGCAGACATAAGGAATGCCTCTGTCCCGTATCTGCAGACATTAGGAATGCCTTTGTCCCGTATCTGCAGACATAAAGAATGCCTTTGTCCCGTATCTGCAGACATAAAGAATGCCTTTGTCCCGTATCTGCAGACATAAAGAATGCCTTTGTCCCGTATCTGCAGACATAAAGAATGCCTTTGTCCCGTATCTGCCGACATACAGAATGCCTCTGTCCCGTATCTGCAGACATACAGAATGCCTCTGTCCCGTATCTGCAGACATAAGGAATGCCTCTGTCCTGTATCTGCAGGAATGCCTCTGTCCTGTATCTGCAGGAATGCCACTGTCCTGTATCTGCAGGAATGCCTCTGTCCTGTATCTGGAGGAATGCCTCTGTCCTGTATCTGCAGACATAAGGAATGCCTCTGTCCTGTATCTGCAGACATAAGGAATGCCTCTGTCCCGTATCTGCAGGAATGCCTCTGTCCTGTATCTGCAGACATAAGGTATACCTCTGTCCCGTATCTGCAGACATAAGTTATGCCTCTGTCCTGTATCTGCAGACATAAGGAATGCCTCTGTCCTGTATCTGCAGACATAAGAAATGCCTCTGTCCTGTATCTGCAGGAATGCCTCTGTCCTGTATCTGCAGACATAAGGTATGCCTCTGTCCCATATCTGCAGACATAAGTTATGCCTCTGTCCCGTATCTGCAGACATAAGGAATGCCTGTCCCGTATCTGCAGACATAAGGAATGCCTCTGTCCCGTATCTGCAGAAATAAGGAATGCCTCTGTCCTGTATCTGTAGACATAAGGAATGCCTCTGTCCCGTATCTGCAGACATTAGGAATGCCTCTGTCCTGTATCTGCAGGAATGCCTCTGTCCTATATCTGCAGACATAAGGAATGCCTCTGTCCCGTATCTGCAGACATAAGTTATGCCTCTGTCCTGTATCTGCAGATATAAGGAATGCCTCTGTCCTGTATCTGCAGACATGAGGAATGCCTCTGTCGCGTATCTGCAGACATAAGAAATGCCTGTCCCGTATCTGCAGACATAAGGAATGCCTCTGTCCCGTATCTGCAGACATAAGGAGTGCCTCTGTCCCGTATCTGCAGGAATGCCTCTGTCCTGTATCTGCAGACATAAGGAATGCCTCTGTCCCGTATCTGCAGACCTAAGAAATGCCTGTCCCGTATCTGCAGACATAAGGAATGCCTCTGTCCTGTGTCTGCAGTCATAAGGAATGCCTGTCCCGTGTCTGTAGACATAAGGAATGCCTCTGTCCCATATCTGCAGACATAAGGAATGCCTCTGTCCCGTATCTGCAAACATAAGGAATGTCTCTGTTCTGTATCTGCAGACATAAGGAATGCCTCTGTCCTGTATCTGCAGACATAAGGAATGCCTCTGTCCTGTATCTGCAGACATAAGGAATGCCTCTGTCCTATATCTGCAGACATAAGGAATGCCTCTGTCCCGTATCTGCAGGAATGCCTCTGTCCTTTATCTGCAGACATAAGGAATGCCTCTGTCCCGTATCTGCAGACATAAGGAATGCCTCTGTCCCGTATCTGCAGACATAAGGAATGCTTCTGTCCCGTATCTGCAGACATAAGGAATGCCTCTGTCCTGTATCTGCAGACATAAGGAATGCTTCTGTCCCGTATCTGCAGACATAAGGAATGCCTCTGTCCTGTATCTGCAGACCTAAGAAATGCCTCTGTCCTGTATCTGCAGACATAAGGAATGCTTCTGTCCCGTATCTGCAGACATAAGGAATGCCTCTGTCCCGTATCTGCAGACATAAGGAATGCCTCTGTCCTGTATCTGCAGACATAAGGAATGCCTCTGTCCTGTATCTGCAGACATAAGGAATGCCTCTGTCCTGTATCTGCAGACATAAGGAATGCCTCTGTCCTGTATCTGCAGACATAAGGAATGCCTCTGTCCCGTATCTGCAGACATAAGGAATGCCTCTGTCCCGTATCTGCAGACATAAGGAATGCCTCTGTCCCGTATCTGCAGACATAAGGAATGCCTCTGTCCCGTATCTGCAGACATAAGGAATGCCTCTGTCCCGTATCTGCAGACATACGGAATGCCTCTGTCCCGTATCTGCAGACATACGGAATGCCTCTGTCCCGTATCTGCAGACATACGGAATGCCTCTGTCCCGTATCTGCAGACATACGGAATGCCTCTGTCCCGTATCTGCAGACATACGGAATGCCTCTGTCCCGTATCTGCAGACATACGGAATGCCTCTGTCCCGTATCTGCAGACATAAAGAATGCCTCTGTCCCGTATCTGCAGACATAAAGAATGCCTTTGTCCCGTATCTGCAGACATAAAGAATGCTTTTGTCCCGTATCTGCAGACATAAAGAATGCCTCTGTCCTGTATCTGCAGGAATGCCTCTGTCCTGAATATGCAGGAATGCCTCTGTCCTGTATCTGCAGACATAAGGAATGCCTCTGTCCTGTATCTGCAGACATAAGGAATGCCTTTGTCCTGTATCTGCAGACATAAGGAATGCCTCTGTCCCGTATCTGCAGACATAAGGAATGCCTCTGTCCCGTATCTGCAGACATAAGGAATGCCTCTGTCCCGTATCTGCAGACATAAGGAATGCCTCTGTCCCGTATCTGCAGACATAAGGAATGCCTCTGTCCCGTATCTGCAGACATAAGGAAGGCCTCTGTCCCGTATCTGCAGACATTAGGAATGCCTCTGTCCTGTATCTGCAGGAATACCTCTGTCCTGTATCTGCAGACATAAGGAGTGCCTCTGTCCCGTATCTGCAGGAATGCCTCTGTCCCGTATCTGCAGGAATGCCTCTGTCCTGTATCTGCAGACATAAGGAATGCCTCTGTCCCGTATCTGCAGACCTAAGAAATGCCTGTCCCGTATCTGCAGACATAAGGAATGCCTCTGTCCTTTATCTGCAGTCATAAGGAATGCCTCTGTCCTTTATCTGCAGTCATAAGGAATGCTTCTGTCCCGTATCTGCAGGAATGCCTCTGTCCTTTATCTGCATACATAAGGAATGCCTCTGTCCTGTATCTGCAGACATAAGGAATGCTTCTGTCCCGTATCTGCAGACATAAGGAATGCTTCTGTCCCGTATCTGCAGACATAAGGAATGCCTCTGTCCTGTATCTGCAGACATAAGAAATGCTTCTGTCCCGTATCCGCAGGAATGCCTCTGTCCTTTATCTGCATACATAAGGAATGCCTCTGTCCTGTATCTGCAGACATAAGGAATGCCTCTGTCCTGTATCTGCAGACATAAGGAATGCTTCTGTCCCGTATCTGCAGACATAAGGAATGCCTCTGTCCTTTATCTGCAGACATAAGAAATGCCTCTGTCCTGTATCTGCAGACATAAGAAATGCGCCTGTCCTGTATCTGCAGACATTAGGAATGCCCCTGTCCTGTATCTGCAGACATAAGAAATGCCCCTGTCCTGTATCTGTAGACATAAGAAATGCCTCTGTCCTGTATCTGCAGACATATGGAATGTCTCTGCCCTGTGTCTGCAGACATAAGAAATGCCTCTGTCCCGTATCTGCAGATATAAGGAATGCCTCTGTCCTGAATCTGCAGGAATGTCTCTGTCCTGTATCTGCAGACATAAGGAATGCCTCTGTCCTGTATCTGCAGACATAAGGAATGTCTCTATCCTGTGTCTGCAGACATAAGGAATGTCTCTGTCCTGTGTTTGCAGACATATGGAATGTCTCTGTCCTGTGTCTGCAGACATAAGGAATGTCTCTGTCCTGTGTCTGCAGACATAAGGAATGTCTCTGTCCTGTGTCTGCAGACATAAGGAATGTCTCTGTCCTGTGTTTGCAGACATAAGGAATCTCTCTGTCCTGTGTCTGCAGACATAAGGAATGTCTCTGTCCTGTGTCTGCAGACATAAGGAATGCCTCTGTCTCGTATCTGCAGACATAAGGAATGTCTCTGTCCCGTATCTGCAGGAATGTCTCTGTCCTGTATCTGCAGACATAAGGAATGCCTCTGTCCTGTATCTGCAGACATAAGGAATGTCTCTGTCCTGTGTCTGCAGACATAAGGAATGTCTCTGTCCCGTATCTGCAGACATAAGGAATGCCTCTGTCTCGTATCTGCAGACATAAGGAATGTCTCTGTCCCGTATCTGCAGGAATGTCTCTGTCCTGTATCTGCAGACATAAGGAATGTCTCTGTCCTGTGTTTGCAGACATAAGGAATCTCTCTGTCCTGTGTCTGCAGACATAAGGAATGTCTCTGTCCTGTGTCTGCAGACATAAGGAATGTCTCTGTCCTGTGTTTGCAGACATAAGGAATCTCTCTGTCCTGTGTCTGCAGACATAAGGAATGTCTCTGTCCTGTGTCTGCAGACATAAGGAATGCCTCTGTCTCGTATCTGCAGACATAAGGAATGCCTCTGTCTCGTATCTGCAGACATAAGGAATGTCCCTGTCCCGTATCTGCAGGAATGTCTCTGTCCTGTATCTGCAGACATAAGGAATGCCTCTGTCCTGTATCTGCAGACATAAGGAATGCCTCTGTCTCGTATCTGCAGACATAAGGAATGTCTCTGTCCCGTATCTGCAGACATAAGGAATGTCTCTGTCCCGTATCTGCAGACATAAGGAATGTCTCTGTCCTGTATCTGCAGACATAAGGAATGTCTCTGTCCTGTGTCTGCAGACATAAGGAATGCCTCTGTCTCGTATCTGCAGACATAAGGAATGTCTCTGTCCCGTATCTGCAGACCTGATTGGCTGGTGAGTTGTGTATGGCTGCTCAGAGATTGTATGAAATATGACAGGTGTGCGTTGCTTAGTACTATAAGGCACGGGGCCCAGAGGAGGCCTCGGTTACACAAGGTCCTGCTTGCATCTAACGTTACCCTTCTGCCTAAATAGGGTGCCCGGTCCCCAGAGCCGAGTTCGCTGAAGAAGTTGGCGATGAAGACCGTCTCTCGCTTCAGCTGGCCGCCGCCCTCCAGCGAGGTAAGAAGGAACGCCGCTGCATTCTGTGGTGGTGTGGCTCATTAGCGCGCTCCCCCTCTGTCAGGGCTCCCGCAGAACGTTTAACCGCCGGTCTGCTGCCATGGCAACCATCTGCACTCGCGAGGCCAGGAGTTATCTCCAGATATTTAGCTTTTGAAATAATAGTTATTGTTATAAAAGGTTTCAAGTCGCTCACAACCTGCAATAAAGAACTCTGAGTAATTGTCAATAACGGTCGCGCTGAACACGGTTGCTTTGGGCAACATCTGATTGGCGGTTTTTGTTTTTCGCTTTGCTTTTGTTGACTTGCGATGTATTTTGTTTCCAGCCCTGATGGCGGATGAATGTGTGCGTCCTGTCGGAGCGCGGTACTGTGAGGAGCAGCATTATAATGGGCAGTAGGAGGGCTGCTCTCATGCAGATCTGTAACCCCACTTGTTACTTTAGCAACCAAAATAAAAACAAAAACCCCTCTGCCCATGGTTGGGAAAGCGGACCTGAACTCAGAACTTCCTGTCTGCTTTAAAGAAAATCTGTAACGAAAAAAAACCTCCCCTGGGGGGTACTCACCTCGGGTGGGGGAAGCCTGCTGATCCTATTGAGGCTTCCCCCGTCCTCCTGTGTCCCACGGTGGCGGCAAAAATCCTCCTGGAGCAGTGGCGATGTAAATATTTACCTATTGGCTCCAGCGCAGGCACAGTATCTGCTCTTCCCACAGAGGCGAAAACAGCCGATCTCCATCAGGCCGCTCTACTGCGCAGGTGCAAGTCTCCTGCAAGTCTCCGGCGCCTGCACAGTAGAGCGGACCAGACTGAGATTGGCTGCTTCCGCCTATCTCCGTGCGGAGAGCCACAACAGCGCCCCCCGCTGGAGCCAGGAAGGTAAATATTGAACAGGCTGTCGGGCCGCTGTTCGCAGGGCTGCAGCTAGACCCCCGTGGGACACAGGACGGGGGAGGCCTCATTAGGACCCTGAGGCTTCCCCCTCCCGAAGTGAGTACCGCCCAGGGGACGTTTTTCTTGTTAAGGTGTCTCTTTAAAGGACATCCGAGGTGAAAATAAACTTATGTGAAAAACAATTGTATCTATCCTCCTTTTAAAAATTACTTTTTTTTTTTAGATATCCCACAGTTTTATTTTGTATTTTAAATCTAGTTTTTAAGTTTTTTTACCTTTTCATTGTCTCTGCTCAGTGACACCTTTATTGAAGTATGCTAGAGCTCAAATCTGTGAGTTATTGACCTTTTTATCTCTTTCCTGCTCTCAGAAGCCAGTTACCAACAGGAAAGATTTTTATGGCAATAATTACTTATCACTGAGGGATATGCTATAGTCTGACCCAGACATAAACCGCCACTTGCATACCTGATGTTTAACTCTTTCAGGCAGAGAAGGAAAAAAAAAAGGAACACAGCCTAGTTATTTGTGTGCTAGGCACTGTACATACACATGTCTATCTCATCATGTCACACGTCACCTCTGGTAAATTTTAAAAGATAAGCAACAGCATAATAACCTTTACAGACAAACATTTTTTTGTTACAGCTAATAGAAATCCTGCAAAATGTCTGCAGTGTGTCTACTTCCTGCTTTCATGGAAGCAGACATATTGCTCACATCCTGTGTTTACCAATTAGCAGCCCGAGAGATCAAATTACAACTTGTGGATAGTCACTGATGAGGGGGGATTAGACAGGCTCATTTTTCTAAATACATACAGGCAACGTTTCTCTATGGTTTCCTTCTGTCCTGGGCAAGAGTTCAGCTCCCCTTTAAAGAGTTATTTCATTTGTGGCTAATAAAGTATTGAGCTTTACTGCTGTGAGCGATCCTTCGTATTGCAAATTGTATCTCATGGGGTCTTGTGTTTGGATTATTGTGCTGTGATTAGTAGCTCTGGGAGGAGTCAGTAATGGGATTTGTGTTTGGATTATTGTGCTGTGATTAGTAGCTCTGGGAGGAGTCAGTGATGGGATTTGGTGGGTCTTGTGTTTGGATTATTGTGCTGTGATTAGTAGCTCTGGGAGGAGTCAGTGATGGGATTTGTGTTTGGATTATTGTGCTGTGATTAGTAGCTCTGGGAGGAGTCAGTGATGGGATTTGGTGGGGTTTGTGTTTGGATTATTGTGCTGTGATTAGTAGCTCTGGGAGGAGTCAGTGATGGGATTTGGCGGGTCTTGTGTTTGGATTATTGTGCTGTGATTAGTAGCTCTGGGAGGAGTCAGTGGTGGGATTTGGTGGGTCTTGTGTTTGGATTATTGTGCTGTGATTAGTAGCTCTGGGAGGAGTCAGTGATGGGATTTGGTGGGTTTTGTGTTTGGATTTTTGTGCTGTGATTAGTAGCTCTGGGAGGAGTCAGTGATGGGATTTGTGTTTGGATTATTGTGCTGTGATTAGTAGCTCTGGGAGGAGTCAGTGATGGGATTTGGTGGGGTTTGTGTTTGGATTATTGTGCTGTGATTAGTAGCTCTGGGAGGAGTCAGTGATGGGATTTGGTGGGTCTTGTGTTTGGATTATTGTGCTGTGATTAGTAGCTCTGGGAGGAGTCAGTGATGGGATTTGTGTTTGGATTATTTTTCTGTGATTAGTAGCTCTGGGAGGAGTCAGTGATGGGATTTGGTGGGTTTTGTGTTTGGATTATTCTGTGATTAGTAGCTCTGGGAGGAGTCAGTGATGGGATTTGGTGGGTCTTGTGTTTGGATTTTTGTGCTGTGATTAGTAGCTCTGGGAGGAGTCAGTGATGGGATTTGTGTTTGGATTATTGTGCTGTGATTAGTAGCTCTGGGAGGAGTCAGTGATGGGATTTGGTGTGTCTTGTGTTTGGATTATTGTGCTGTGATTAGTAGCTCTGGGAGGAGTCAGTGATGGGATTTGGTGGGGTTTGTGTTTGGATTATTGTGCTGTGATTAGTAGCTCTGGGAGGAGTCAGTGATTGGATTTGGTGGGGTTTGTGTTTGGATTATTGTGCTGTGATTAGTAGCTCTGGGAGGAGTCAGTGGTGGGATTTGGTGGGTCTTGTGTTTGGATTATTGTGCTGTGATTAGTAGCTCTGGGAGGAGTCAGTGATGGGATTTGGTGGGTTTGTGTTGGGATTATTGTGCTGTGATTAGTAGCTCTGGGAGGAGTCAGTGATGGGATTTGGTGGGTTTTGTGTTTGGATTATTGTTCTGTGATTAGTAGCTCTGGGAGGAGTCAGTGATGGGATTTGGTGGGTTTGTGTTTGAATTATTGTGCTGTGATTAGTAGCTCTGGGAGGAGTCAGTGGTGGGATTTGGTGGGGTTTGTGTTTGAATTATTGTGCTGTGATTAGTAGCTCTGGGAGGAGTCAGTGATGGGATTTGGTGGGTCTTGTGTTTGGATTATTGTGCTGTGATTAGTAGCTCTGGGAGGAGTCAGCGGTGGGATTTGGTGGGTTTTGTGTTTGGATTATTGTGCTGTGATTAGTAGCTCTGGGAGGAGTCAGTGATGGGATTTGGTGGGTTTTGTGTTTGGATTAGTGTGCTGTGATTAGTAGCTCTGGGAGGAGTCAGTGATGGGATTTGGTGGGTTTTGTGTTTGGATTATTGTGCTGTGATTAGTAGCTCTGGGAGGAGTCAGTGATGGGATTTGGTGGGTCTTGTGTTTGGATTATTGTTCTGTGATTAGTAGCTCTGGGAGGAGTCAGTGATGGGATTTGGTGGGTTTTGTGTTTGGATTATTGTGCTGTGATTAGTAGCTCTGGGAGGAGTCAGTGATGGGATTTGGCGGGTTTTGTGTTTGGATTATTGTTCTGTGATTAGTAGCTCTGGGAGGAGTCAGTGGTGGGATTTGGTGGGTCTTGTGTTTGGATTATTGTGCTGTGATTAGTAGCTCTGGGAGGAGTCAGTGATGGGATTTGGGGGGTCTTGTGTTTGGATTATTGTGCTGTGATTAGTAGCTCTGGGAGGAGTCAGTGATGGGATTTGTGTTTGGATTATTGTGCTGTGATTAGTAGCTCTGGGAGGAGTCAGTGATGGGATTTGGTGTGTCTTGTGTTTGGATTATTGTGCTGTGATTAGTAGCTCTGGGAGGAGTCAGTGATGGGATTTGGCGGGTCTTGTGTTTGGATTATTGTGCTGTGATTAGTAGCTCTGGGAGGAGTCAGTGGTGGGATTTGGTGGGTTTTGTGTTTGGATTATTGTGCTGTGATTAGTAGCTGTGGGAGGAGTCAGTGATGGGATTTGGTGGGTTTTGTGTTTGGATTATTGTGCTGTGATTAGTAGCTCTGGGAGGAGTCAGTGATGGGATTTGGTGGGTCTTGTGTTTGGATTGTTGTGCTGTGATTAGTAGCTCTGGGAGGAGTCAGTGATGGGATTTGGGGGGTCTTGTGTTTGGATTATTGTGCTGTGGTTAGTAGCTCTGGGAGGAGTCAGTGATGGGATTTGTGTTTGGATTATTGTGCTGTGATTAGTAGCTCTGGGAGGAGTCAGTGATGGGATTTGGCGGGTCTTGTGTTTGGATTATTGTGCTGTGATTAGTAGCTCTAGGAGGAGTCAGTGATGGGATTTGGTGGGTTTTGTGTTTGGATTATTGTGCTGTGATTAGTAGCTCTGGGAGGAGTTAGTGGTGGGATTTGGTGGGTTTGTGTTTGGATTATTGTGCTGTGATTAGTAGCTCTGGGAGGAGTCAGTGATGGGATTTGTGTTTGGATTATTGTGCTGTGATTAGTAGCTCTGGGAGGAGTCAGTGATTGGATTTGGTGGGGTTTGTGTTTGGATTATTGTGCTGTGATTAGTAGCTCTGGGAGGAGTCAGTGGTGGGATTTGGTGGGTCTTGTGTTTGGATTATTGTGCTGTGATTAGTAGCTCTGGGAGGAGTCAGTGATGGGATTTGGTGGGTTTGTGTTTGGATTATTGTGCTGTGATTAGTAGCTCTGGGAGGAGTCAGTGATGGGATTTGGTGGGTTTTGTGTTTGGATTATTGTTCTGTGATTAGTAGCTCTGGGAGGAGTCAGTGATGGGATTTGGTGGGTTTGTGTTTGAATTATTGTGCTGTGATTAGTAGCTCTGGGAGGAGTCAGTGGTGGGATTTGGTGGGGTTTGTGTTTGAATTATTGTGCTGTGATTAGTAGCTCTGGGAGGAGTCAGTGATGGGATTTGGTGGGTCTTGTGTTTGGATTATTGTGCTGTGATTAGTAGCTCTGGGAGGAGTCAGTGATGGGATTTGGTGGGTCTTGTGTTTGGATTATTGTGCTGTGATTAGTAGCTCTGGGAGGAGTCAGTGATGGGATTTGGTGGGTCTTGTGTTTGGATTATTGTGCTGTGATTAGTAGCTCTGGGAGGAGTCAGTGATGGGATTTGGTGGGTCTTGTGTTTGGATTATTGTGCTGTGATTAGTAGCTCTGGAAGGAGTCAGTGATGGGATTTGGTGGGTCTTGTGTTTGGATTATTGTGCTGTGATTAGTAGCTCTGGGAGGAGTCAGTGATGGGATTTGGTGGGTTTTGTGTTTGGATTATTGTGCTGTGATTAGTAGCTCTGGGAGGAGTCAGTGATGGGATTTGGTGGGTCTTGTGTTTGGATTATTGTGCTGTGATTAGTAGCTCTGGGAGGAGTCAGTGATGGGATTTGGTGGGTCTTGTGTTTGGATTATTGTGCTGTGATTAGTAGCTCTGGGAGGAGTCAGTGGTGGGATTTGGTGGGTTTTGTGTTTGGATTATTTTTCTGTGATTAGTAGCTCTGGGAGGAGTCAGTGATGGGATTTGGTGCGTTTTGTGTTTGGATTATTGTGCTGTGATTAGTAGCTCTGGGAGGAGTCAGTGATGGGATTTGGTGGGTCTTGTGTTTGGATTATTGTGCTGTGATTAGTAGCTCTGGGAGGAGTCAGTGATGGGATTTGGCGGGTCTTGTGTTTGGATTATTGTGCTGTGATTAGTAGCTCTGGGAGGAGTCAGTGGTGGGATTTGGTGGGTTTTGTGTTTGGATTGTTGTGCTGTGATTAGTAGCTCTGGGAGGAGTCAGTGATGGGATTTGGTGGGTCTTGTGTTTGGATTGTTGTGCTGTGATTAGTAGCTCTGGGAGGAGTCAGTGATGGGATTTGGGGGGTCTTGTGTTTGGATTATTGTGCTGTGGTTAGTAGCTCTGGGAGGAGTCAGTGATGGGATTTGTGTTTGGATTATTGTGCTGTGATTAGTAGCTCTGGGAGGAGTCAGTGATGGGATTTGGCGGGTCTTGTGTTTGGATTATTGTGCTGTGATTAGTAGCTCTAGGAGGAGTCAGTGATGGGATTTGGTGGGTTTTGTGTTTGGATTATTGTGCTGTGATTAGTAGCTCTGGGAGGAGTTAGTGGTGGGATTTGGTGGGTTTGTGTTTGGATTATTGTGCTGTGATTAGTAGCTCTGGGAGGAGTCAGTGATGGGATTTGTGTTTGGATTATTGTGCTGTGATTAGTAGCTCTGGGAGGAGTCAGTGATGGGATTTGGTGGGATTTGTGTTTGGATTATTGTGCTGTGATTAGTAGCTCTGGGAGGAGTCAGTGATGGGATTTGGTGGGTTTGTGTTTGGATTATTGTGCTGTGATTAGTAGCTCTGGGAGGAGTCAGTGATGTGATTTGGCGAGTCTTGTGTTTGGATTATTGTGCTGTGATTAGTAGCTCTGGGAGGAGTCAGTGATGGGATTTGGCGGGTCTTGTGTTTGGATTATTGTGCTGTGATTAGTAGCTCTGGGAGGAGTCAGTGATGGGATTTGGTGGGTCTTGTGTTTGGATTATTGTGCTGTGATTAGTAGCTCTGGGAGGAGTCAGTGATGGGATTTGGTGGGTTTTGTGTTTGGATTATTGTGCTGTGATTAGTAGCTCTGGGAGGAGTCAGTGAAGGGATTTGGCGGGTTTTTCGTTTGGATTATTGTGCTGTGATTAGTAGCTCTGGGAGGAGTCAGTGATGGGATTTGGTGGGTTTGTGTTGGGATTATTGTGCTGTGATTAGTAGCTCTGGGAGGAGTCAGTGAAGGGATTTGGTGGGTCTTGTGTTTGGATTATTGTGCTGTGATTAGTAGCTCTGGGAGGAGTCAGTGATGGGGTTTGGTTAGTTTTGTGTTTGGATTATTGTGCTGTGATTAGTAGCTCTGGGAGGAGTCAGTGATGGGATTTGGTGGGTTTTGTGTTTGGATTATTGTGCTGTGATTAGTAGCTCTGGGAGGAGTCAGTGATGGGATTTGGCGGGTTTTGTGTTTGGATTATTGTGCTGTGATTAGTAGCTGTGGGAGGAGTCAGTGATGGGATTTGGTGGGTCTTGTGTTTGGATTATTGTGCTGTGATTAGTAGCTCTGGGAGGAGTCAGTGATGGGATTTGTGTTTGGATTATTGTGCTGTGATTAGTAGCTCTGGGAGGAGTCAGTGGTGGGATTTGGTGGGTTTTGTGTTGGGATTATTGTGCTGTGATTAGTAGCTCTGGGAGGAGTCAGTGATGGGATTTGGTGGGTTTTGTGTTTGGATTATTGTGCTGTGATTAGTAGCTCTGGGAGGAGTCAGTGATGGGATTTGGTGGGTCTTGTGTTTGGATTGTTGTGCTGTGATTAGTAGCTCTGGGAGGAGTCAGTGATGGGATTTGGTGGGTCTTGTGTTTGGATTATTGTGCTGTAAATAGTAGCTCTGGGAGGAGTCAGTGATGGGATTTGTGTTTGGATTATTGTGCTGTGATTAGTAGCTCTGGGAGGAGTCAGTGGTGGGATTTGGTGGGATTTGTGTTTGGATTATTGTGCTGTGATTAGTAGCTCTGGGAGGAGTCAGTGATGGGATTTGGTTAGTTTTGTGTTTGGATTATTGTGCTGTGATTAGTAGGTCTGGGAGGAGTCAGTGGTGGGATTTGGTGGGTTTTGTGTTTGGATTATTGTGCTGTGATTAGTAGCTCTGGGAGGAGTCAGTGATGGGATTTGGTGGGTTTTGTGTTTGGATTATTGTGCTGTGATTAGTAGCTCTGGGAGGAGTCAGTGATGGGATTTGGTGGGTTTTGTGTTTGGATTATTGTGCTGTGATTAGTAGCTCTGGGAGGAGTCAGTGATGGGATTTGGTGGGTTTTGTGTTTGGATTATTGTGCTGTGATTAGTAGCTCTGGGAAGAGTCAGTGATGGGATTTGGTGGGTTTTGTGTTTGGATTATTGTGCTGTGATTAGTAGCTCTGGGAAGTGTCAGTGATGGGATTTGGTGGGTTTTGTGTTTGGATTATTGTTCTGTGATTAGTAGCTCTGGGAGGAGTCAGTGATGGGATTTGGTGGGTTTTGTGTTTGGATTATTGTGCTGTGATTAGTAGCTCTGGGAGGAGTCAGTGATGGGATTTGGTGGGTCTTGTGTTTGGATTATTGTGCTGTGATTAGTAGCTCTGGGAGGAGTCAGTGATGGGATTTGGTGGGTCTTGTGTTTGGATTATTGTGCTGTGATTAGTAGCTCTGGGAGGAGTCAGTGATGGGATTTGGTGGGTCTTGTGTTTGGATTATTGTGCTGTGATTAGTAGCTCTGGAAGGAGTCAGTGATGGGATTTGGTGGGTCTTGTGTTTGGATTATTGTGCTGTGATTAGTAGCTCTGGGAGGAGTCAGTGATGGGATTTGGTGGGTTTTGTGTTTGGATTATTGTGCTGTGATTAGTAGCTCTGGGAGGAGTCAGTGATGGGATTTGGTGGGTCTTGTGTTTGGATTATTGTGCTGTGATTAGTAGCTCTGGGAGGAGTCAGTGATGGGATTTGGTGGGTCTTGTGTTTGGATTATTGTGCTGTGATTAGTAGCTCTGGGAGGAGTCAGTGGTGGGATTTGGTGGGTTTTGTGTTTGGATTATTTTTCTGTGATTAGTAGCTCTCGGAGGAGTCAGTGATGGGATTTGGTGCGTTTTGTGTTTGGATTATTGTGCTGTGATTAGTAGCTCTGGGAGGAGTCAGTGATGGGATTTGGTGGGTCTTGTGTTTGGATTATTGTGCTGTGATTAGTAGCTCTGGGAGGAGTCAGTGATGGGATTTGGTGGGATTTGTGTTTGGATTATTGTGCTGTGATTAGTAGCTCTGGGAGGAGTCAGTGATGGGATTTGGTGGGTCTTGTGTTTGGATTGTTGTGCTGTGATTAGTAGCTCTGGGAGGAGTCAGTGATGGGATTTGGGGGGTCTTGTGTTTGGATTATTGTGCTGTGATTAGTAGCTCTGGGAGGAGTCAGTGATGGGATTTGTGTTTGGATTATTGTGCTGTGATTAGTAGCTCTGGGAGGAGTCAGTGATGGGATTTGGCGGGTCTTGTGTTTGGATTATTGTGCTGTGATTAGTAGCTCTAGGAGGAGTCAGTGATGGGATTTGGTGGGTTTTGTGTTTGGATTATTGTGCTGTGATTAGTAGCTCTGGGAGGAGTTAGTGGTGGGATTTGGTGGGTTTGTGTTTGGATTATTGTGCTGTGATTAGTAGCTCTGGGAGGAGTCAGTGATGGGATTTGTGTTTGGATTATTGTGCTGTGATTAGTAGCTCTGGAAAGGGGTCAGTGATGGGATTTGGTGGGATTTGTGTTTGGATTATTGTGCTGTGATTAGTAGCTCTGGGAGGAGTCAGTGATGGGATTTGGTGGGTTTGTGTTTGGATTTTTGTGCTGTGATTAGTAGCTCTGGGAGGAGTCAGTGATGTGATTTGGCGAGTCTTGTGTTTGGATTATTGTGCTGTGATTAGTAGCTCTGGGAGGAGTCAGTGATGGGATTTGGCGGGTCTTGTGTTTGGATTATTGTGCTGTGATTAGTAGCTCTGGGAGGAGTCAGTGATGGGATTTGGTGGGTCTTGTGTTTGGATTATTGTGCTGTGATTAGTAGCTCTGGGAGGAGTCAGTGATGGGATTTGGTGGGTTTTGTGTTTGGATTATTGTGCTGTGATTAGTAGCTCTGGGAGGAGTCAGTGAAGGGATTTGGCGGGTTTTGTGTTTGGATTATTGTGCTGTGATTAGTAGCTCTGGGAGGAGTCAGTGATGGGATTTGGTGGGTTTTGTGTTTGGATTATTGTGCTGTGATTAGTAGCTCTGGGAGGAGTCAGTGATGGGATTTGGTGGGTCTTGTGTTTGGATTATTGTGCTCTGATTAGTAGCTGTGGGAGGAGTCAGTGGTGGGATTTGGTGGGTTTTGTGTTTGGATTATTGTGCTCTGATTAGTAGCTGTGGGAGGAGTCAGTGGTGGGATTTGGTGGGTTTTGTGTTTGGATTATTTTTCTGTGATTAGTAGCTCTGGGAGGAGTCAGTGATGGGATTTGGCGGGTCTTGTGTTTGGATTATTGTGCTGTGATTAGTAGCTCTGGGAGGAGTCAGTGATGGGATTTGGTGGGTTTGTGTTGGGATTATTGTGCTGTGATTAGTAGCTCTGGGAGGAGTCAGTAAAGGGATTTGGTGGGTCTTGTGTTTGGATTATTGTGCTGTGATTAGTAGCTCTGGGAGGAGTCAGTGATGGGATTTGGTGGGTTTTGTGTTTGGATTATTGTGCTGTGATTAGTAGCTCTGGGAGGAGTCAGTGATGGGATTTGGTGGGTCTTGTGTTTGGATTGTTGTGCTGTGATTAGTAGCTCTGGGAGGAGTCAGTGATGGGATTTGGTGGGTCTTGTGTTTGGATTATTGTGCTGTGATTAGTAGCTCTGGGAGGAGTCAGTGATGGGATTTGTGTTTGGATTATTGTTCTGTGATTAGTAGCTCTGGGAGGAGTCAGTGATGGGATTTGGTGGGTTTTGTGTTTGGATTATTGTGCTGTGATTAGTAGCTCTGGGAGGAGTCAGTGATGGGATTTGGTGGGTCTTGTGTTTGGATTATTGTGCTGTGATTAGTAGCTCTGGGAGGAGTCAGTGATGGGATTTGGTGGGTTTTGTGTTTGGATTATTGTGCTGTGATTAGTAGCTCTGGGAGGAGTCAGTGATGGGATTTGGTGGGATTTGTGTTTGGATTATTGTGCTGTGATTAGTAGCTCTGGGAGGAGTCAGTGATGGGATTTGGTGGGTCTTGTGTTTGGATTATTGTGCTGTGATTAGTAGCTCTAGGAGGAGTCAGTGATGGGATTTGGTTAGTTTTGTGTTTGGATTATTGTGCTGTGATTAGTAGGTCTGGGAGGAGTCAGTGGTGGGATTTGGTGGGTTTTGTGTTTGGATTATTCTGTGATTAGTAGCTCTGGGAGGAGTCAGTGATGGGATTTGGTGGGTTTTGTGTTTGGAATATTGTGCTGTGATTAGTAGCTCTGGGAGGAGTCAGTGATGGGATTTGGTGGGTCTTGTGTTTGGATTATTGTGCTGTGATTAGTAGCTCTGGGAGGAGTCCGTGATGGGATTTGGTGGGTCTTGTGTTTGGATTATTGTTCTGTGATTAGTAGCTCTGGGAGGAGTCAGTGATGGGATTTGGTGGGTCTTGTGTTTGGATTATTGTGCTGTGATTAGTAGCTCTGGGAAGAGTCAGTGATGGGATTTGGTGGGTTTTGTGTTTGGATTATTGTGCTGTGATTAGTAGCTCTGGGAAGAGTCAGTGATGGGATTTGGTGGGTTTTGTGTTTGGATTATTGTTCTGTGATTAGTAGCTCTGGGAGGAGTCAGTGATGGGATTTGGTGGGTTTTGTGTTTGGATTATTGTGCTGTGATTAGTAGCTCTGGGAGGAGTCAGTGATGGGATTTGGTTGGTCTTGTGTTTGGATTATTGTGCTGTGATTAGTAGCTCTGGGAGGAGTCAGTGATGGGATTTGGTGGGTCTTGTGTTTGGATTATTGTGCTGTGATTAGTAGCTCTGGGAGGAGTCAGTGATGGGATTTGGTGGGTCTTGTGTTTGGATTATTGTGCTGTGATTAGTAGCTCTGGGAGGAGTCAGTGATGGGATTTGGTGGGTCTTGTGTTTGGATTATTGTGCTGTGATTAGTAGCTCTGGGAGGAGTCAGTGATGGGATTTGGTGGGTTTTGTGTTTGGATTATTGTGCTGTGATTAGTAGCTCTGGGAGGAGTCAGTGATGGGATTTGGTGGGTCTTGTGTTTGGATTATTGTGCTGTGATTAGTAGCTCTGGGAGGAGTCAGTGATGGGATTTGGTGGGTCTTGTGTTTGGATTATTGTGCTGTGATTAGTAGCTCTGGGAGGAGTCAGTGGTGGGATTTGGTGGGTTTTGTGTTTGGATTATTTTTCTGTGATTAGTAGCTCTGGGAGGAGTCAGTGATGGGATTTGGTGCGTTTTGTGTTTGGATTATTGTGCTGTGATTAGTAGCTCTGGGAGGAGTCAGTGATGGGATTTGGTGGGTCTTGTGTTTGGATTATTGTGCTGTGATTAGTAGCTGTGGGAGGAGTCAGTGATGGGATTTGGTGGGTTTTGTGTTTGGATTATTGTGCTGTGATTAGTAGCTCTGGGAGGAGTCAGTGATGGGATTTGGTGGGTCTTGTGTTTGGATTGTTGTGCTGTGATTAGTAGCTCTGGGAGGAGTCAGTGATGGGATTTGGAGGGTCTTGTGTTTGGATTATTGTGCTGTGATTAGTAGCTCTGGGAGGAGTCAGTGGTGGGATTTGTGTTTGGATTATTGTGCTGTGATTAGTAGCTCTGGGAGGAGTCAGTGATGGGATTTGGTGGGTTTTGTGTTTCTATTATTGTGCTGTGATTAGTAGCTCTGGGAGGAGTTAGTGGTGGGATTTGGTGGGTTTGTGTTTGGATTATTGTGCTGTGATTAGTAGCTCTGGGAGGAGTCAGTGATGGGATTTGTGTTTGGATTATTGTGCTGTGATTAGTAGCTCTGGGAGGAGTCAGTGATGGGATTTGGTGGGATTTGTGTTTGGATTATTGTGCTGTGATTAGTAGCTCTGGGAGGAGTCAGTGATGGGATTTGGTGGGTTTGTGTTTGGATTATTGTGCTGTGATTAGTAGCTCTGGGAGGAGTCAGTGATGGGATTTGGCGGGTCTTGTGTTTGGATTATTGTGCTGTGATTAGTAGCTCTGGGAGGAGTCAGTGATGGGATTTGGTGGGTCTTGTGTTTGGATTATTGTGCTGTGATTAGTAGCTCTGGGAGGAGTCAGTGATGGGATTTGGTGGGTTTTGTGTTTGGATTATTGTGCTGTGATTAGTAGCTCTGGGAGGAGTCAGTGATGGGATTTGGTGGGTCTTGTGTTTGGATTATTGTGCTCTGATTAGTAGCTGTGGGAGGAGTCAGTGGTGGGATTTGGTGGGTTTTGTGTTTGGATTATTGTGCTCTGATTAGTAGCTGTGGGAGGAGTCAGTGGTGGGATTTGGTGGGTTTTGTGTTTGGATTATTTTTCTGTGATTAGTAGCTCTGGGAGGAGTCAGTGATGGGATTTGGCGGGTCTTGTGTTTGGATTATTGTGCTGTGATTAGTAGCTCTGGGAGGAGTCAGTGATGGGATTTGTGTTTGGATTATTGTGCTGTGATTAGTAGCTCTGGGAGGAGTCAGTGAAGGGATTTGGTGGGTCTTGTGTTTGGATTATTGTGCTGTGATTAGTAGCTCTGGGAGGAGTCAGTGATGGGATTTGGTGGGTTTTGTGTTGGGATTATTGTGCTGTGATTAGTAGCTCTGGGAGGAGTCAGTGATGGGATTTGGTGGGTTTGTGTTGGGATTATTGTGCTGTAATTAGTAGCTCTGGGAGGAGTCAGTGATGGGATTTGGTGGGTCTTGTGTTTGGATTGTTGTGCTGTGATTAGTAGCTCTGGGAGGAGTCAGTGATGGGATTTGGTGGGTCTTGTGTTTGGATTATTGTGCTGTGATTAGTAGCTCTGGGAGGAGTCAGTGATGGGATTTGTGTTTGGATTATTGTGCTGTGATTAGTAGCTCTGGGAGGAGTCAGTGGTGGGATTTGGTGGGTTTTGTGTTTGGATTATTGTGCTGTGATTAGTAGCTCTGGGAGGAGTCAGTGATGGGATTTGGTGGGTCTTGTGTTTGGATTATTGTGCTGTGATTAGTAGCTCTGGGAGGAGTCAGTGATGGGATTTGGTGGGTCTTGTGTTTGGATTATTGTGCTGTGATTAGTAGCTCTGGGAGGAGTCAGTGATGGGATTTGGTGGGATTTGTGTTTGGATTATTGTGCTGTGATTAGTAGCTCTGGGAGGAGTCAGTGATGGGATTTGGTGGGTCTTGTGTTTGGATTATTGTGCTGTGATTAGTAGCTCTAGGAGGAGTCAGTGATGGGATTTGGTTAGTTTTGTGTTTGGATTATTGTGCTGTGATTAGTAGGTCTGGGAGGAGTCAGTGGTGGGATTTGGTGGGTTTTGTGTTTGGATTATTCTGTGATTAGTAGCTCTGGGAGGAGTCAGTGATGGGATTTGGTGGGTTTTGTGTTTGGAATATTGTGCTGTGATTAGTAGCTCTGGGAGGAGTCAGTGATGGGATTTGGTGGGTCTTGTGTTTGGATTATTGTTCTGTGATTAGTAGCTCTGGGAGGAGTCAGTGATGGGATTTGGTGGGTCTTGTGTTGGGATTATTGTGCTGTGATTAGTAGCTCTGGGAGGAGTCAGTGATGGGATTTGGTGGGTCTTGTGTTTGGATTATTGTTCTGTGATTAGTAGCTCTGGGAGGAGTCAGTGATGGGATTTGGTGGGTCTTGTGTTTGGATTATTGTGCTGTGATTAGTAGCTCTGGGAAGAGTCAGTGATGGGATTTGGTGGGTTTTGTGTTTGGATTATTGTGCTGTGATTAGTAGCTCTGGGAAGAGTCAGTGATGGGATTTGGTGGGTGTTGTGTTTGGATTATTGTGCTGTGATTAGTAGCTCTGGGAGGAGTCAGTGATGGGATTTGGTGGGTGTTGTGTTTGGATTATTGTGCTGTGATTAGTAGCTCTGGGAGGAGTCAGTGGTGGGATTTGGTGGGTGTTGTGTTTGGATTATTGTGCTGTGATTAGTAGCTCTGGGAGGAGTCAGTGATGGGATTTGTGTTTGGATTATTGTGCTGTGATTAGTAGCTCTGGGAGGAGTCAGTGATGGGATTTGGCGGGTCTTGTGTTTGGATTATTGTGCTGTGATTAGTAGCTCTGGGAGGAGTCAGTGATGGGATTTGGTGGGGTTTGTGTTGGGATTATTGTGCTGTGATTAGTAGCTCTGGGAGGAGTCAGTGATGGGATTTGGTGGGTCTTGTGTTTGGATTATTGTGTTGTGATTAGTAGCTCTGGGAGGAGTCAGTGATGGGATTTGGTGGGTCTTGTGTTTGGATTATTGTGCTGTGATTAGTAGCTCTGGGAGGAGTCAGTGATGGGATTTGGTGGGTCTTGTGTTTGGATTATTGTGCTGTGATTAGTAGCTCTGGGAGGAGTCAGTGATGGGATTTGGTGGGTCTTGTGTTTGGATTATTGTGCTGTGATTAGTAGCTCTGGGAGGAGTCAGTGATGGGATTTGGTGGGTCTTGTGTTTGGATTATTGTGCTGTGATTAGTAGCTCTGGGAGGAGTCAGTGGTGGGATTTGGCGGGTTTTGTGTTTGGATTATTTTTCTGTGATTAGTAGCTCTGGGAGGAGTCAGTGATGGGATTTGGTGCGTTTTGTGTTTGGATTATTGTGCTGTGATTAGTAGCTCTGGGAGGAGTCAGTGATGGGATTTGGTGGGTTTTGTGTTTGGATTATTGTGCTGTGATTAGTAGCTCTGGGAGGAGTCAGTGATGGGATTTGGTGGGATTTGTGTTTGGATTATTGTGCTGTGATTAGTAGCTCTGGGAGGAGTCAGTGGTGGGATTTGGTGGGATTTGTGTTTGGATTATTGTGCTGTGATTAGTAGCTCTGGGAGGAGTCAGTGATGGGATTTGGTGGGATTTGTGTTTGGATTATTGTGCTGTGATTAGTAGCTCTGGGAGGAGTCAGTGGTGTGATTTGGTGGGATTTGTGTTTGGATTATTGTGCTGTGATTAGTAGCTCTGGGAAGAGTCAGTGATGGGATTTGGTGGGTTTTGTGTTTGGATTATTGTGGTGTGATTAGTAGCTCTGGGAGGAGTCAGTGATGGGATTTGGTGGGTTTTGTGTTTGGATTATTGTGCTGTGATTAGTAGCTCTGGGAGGAGTCAGTGATGGGATTTGGCGGGGTTTGTGTTTGGATTATTGTGCTGTGATTAGTAGCTCTGGGAGGAGTCCGTGATGGGATTTGGTGGGTTTTGTGTTTGGATTATTGTGCTGTGATTAGTAGCAGGGATGGTCGTAGTCAGCCAACTTCGCTACGCTGGAACTACGTGTAGTTTTCCGCAACTACACATATTACAAATATGTCTACGGTACATGAACTACGCTGCGAAAGCGCCTACGAAAGTACGCTTTGAACTACGCAATAACACGTGGTAGGCGTAAAACCATGCTCCCATGCGGAATCCGTTCCGCATCAACCCAAGTACTACTACGCATGCGTTACCCGTTCCTATGCGTAATGTCTAGTTGCCATGCGGAAATAAGTCTGCATGTGCCGGGTACGTGAAGTGTGTCAGTGCGCATGCGGTGGCGTAGTTTTCGTCCGTACACGTAAACCCACGCGTGCGTCACAAACACGTTTCTGATTGGCTAATGCGTACAAAAACAGGAATTGTCCATTCCGAGCATGCACGTGCAGACTGTATGCATTGGACAGCACTGCCGAGTCTGCCGCCTGCAAGTTGCAACAATGCCTCCAAAGATGCCACCGGGGATGAAGAGTGCTCATCGAGGTAAGCAATCTTCTATTTTAACAAAATGCATATTTTTTGGGGTACTTTTTCTGACTGCGTTTCTTTAATCGTTATATGTCCCATCTAAAAGGATATCATAGGTGTTGTAGAGAATTGTTTTTAGTTTATCTCTGTAACTTTGCTTGTACCAGTACTGCTAATAGTAGAGAGTGAGACACATTCACACTGTTTTCTGCAGAGTGTTAGTGATATGATGCAATTATATTGTTGTAACTAGCTGACGTAAGCCCCACAAAATGCAATCCGATTATCGGCCGATTTCCACACAAAATGCAATCCCTGGGGGCCCCTGTGCTGAAAGGTAGGGGGGTACAGTGCAGGCACAGAGCAATGGGGAGGGGGGAAGCCTCCCCCCACCCCCCTCCCACACCCTTCCATGCTTCCCCCTCCAAAATTCCAGCCAGCAGCGGCAGCGAGCAGGAATCGCTTAGAGTTAGAGAGTTCTGCGTGCCGCTGCTGGTCTGGTCTCCTGCACTGCACTGTCCAATCATGCTCTCACAGGAAGTACAGTAAGAGCGTGATTGGACAGTGCAGTGCAGAAGACCAGACCAGCGGCACGCAGAGCTTTCGCTCTCTCTGCGACAAGTCGTTCCCCGCTGCTGGCTGGCTGCAATTCTGGAGGGAGGAGCGCTGAAGGGGGGGGCCTTTCCTGCATTGTGCCCCCCTCCTTTTCAGCGCTAGGGGGCTCGGGGGCCCACCGGGAAAATTCCCAAGCTCCCAGTGGGCCTGTCCAAGCCTGCGCACCCTCTCGGCCGTCCTGCCTCCTTCCCTGTCCTGCCCTGACATCTGTGTCGGTGCAGGACATGCGCAGTAGCACAAAAGCTCTGACACAGGGACAGGATGCAGGGACACTTGTATTTTATATATAGAGATAGTACTGTTAACCAGGGCCGGGGACAAAGTCCGCCACCAACTGAGGCTGAAGTGCCCAAGTGCGCCCCCCGATGGGTGTGACCATGAAAAGATCCTTAGTTTTTTCCCAAAACACAGGCAAGAGACCCTAAAGGTAATTCCACAATGTGCCCCACCCATGAACAAGGGTCAGGGGCAGCAGGCAGACCCCTTCAGTCAGAAAGACATGTAATGCTGCAGCTTTTCACCAGAAAATACATATAATGCATCAACGTACGTTTCCACAGACAATTCACATAAATGGTGCAGCTTTTCCCCAGATAATTCTATTGGGCTGTTAATTCAGTCAGATCCTTGTGGTCCCGCTCACCCGTCACATTTCCATTTAATTATATATTTGAGGCCTGCTGTCACAGGATCTTCTCTGTCAGTCAAATCACACATGAAATGAAATGATGTAGTTATTATGGCTAGCAATATCTGTCAGCAGTTATAGGTGGCACTTAGAGGTCCTTCTCAAAAAATGTGCATATTGTGATAAAATTCATTATTTTCTGTAATGTACTGATAAACATTAGACTTTCATATATTTTAGATTCATTACACACAACTGAAGTAGTAACCTAATCATCTGAATCAACTCTAAACACCTTCAAAAGATTCCTGAGGCTTTTAAAAACTCCCAGCCTGGTTCATTACTCAAAACCGCAATCATGGGTAAGACTGCCGACCTGACTGCTGTCCAGAAGGCCATCATTGACGCCCTCAAGCAAGAGGGTAAGACACAGAAAGAAATTTCTGAACGAATAGGCTGTTCCCAGAGTGCTGTATCAAGGCACCTCAGTGGGAAGTCTGTCGGAAGGAAAAAGTGTGGCAGAAAACGCTGCACGAGAAGAGGTGACCGGACCCTGAGGAAGATTGTGGAGAAGGAGCAATTCCAGACCATGGGGGACCTGCGGAAGCAGTGGACTGAGTCTGGAGTAGAAACATCCAGAGCCGTGTACAGGCGTGTGCAGGAAATGGGCTACAGGTGCCGCATTCCCCAGGTCAAGCCACTTTTGAACTAGAAACAGCGGCAGAAGCGCCTGACCTGGGCTACAGAGAAGCAGCACTGGACTGTTGCTCAGTGGTCCAAAGTACTTTTATCGGATGAAAGCAACTTTTGCATGTCATTCGGAAATCAAGGTGCCAGAGTCTGGAGGAAGACTGGGGAGAGGGAAATGCCTGAAGTCCAGTGTCAAGTACCCACAGTCAGTGATGGTCTGGGGTGCCATGTCAGCTGCTGGTGTTGGTCCACTGTGTTTTATCAAGGGCAGGGTCAATGCAGCTAGCTATCAGGAGATTTTGGAGCACTTCATGCTTCCATCTGCTGAAAAGCTTTATGGAGATGATTTCATTTTTCAGCACGACCTGGCACCTGCTCACAGTGCCAAAACCACTGGTAAATGGTTTTTTGACCATGGTATTACTGTGCTCAATTGGCCTGCCAACTCTCCTGACCTGAACCCCATAGAGAATCTGTGGGATATTGTGAAGAGAAAGTTGAGAGACGCAAGACCCAACACTCTGGATGAGCTTAAGGCCGCTATCGAAGCATCCTGGGCCTCCTTAACACCTGAGCAGTACCACAGGCTGATTGCCTCCATGCCACGCCGCATTGAAGCAGTCATTTCTGCAAAAGGATTCCCAACCAAGTATTGAGTGCATAACTGAACATAATTATTTGAAGGTTGACTTTTTTTGTTTGAAAAACACTTTTCTTTTATTAGTCGGATGAAATACCGTATGCTAATTTTTTGAGATAGAAATTTTGGGTTTTCATGCGTTGTATGCCAAAATCATCAATATTGAAACAATAAAAGGCTTGAACTACTTCAGTTGTGTGTATTTGAATCTAAAATATATGAAAGTCTGTTTATCAGTATATTACAGAAAATAATGAACTTTATCACAATATGCTATTTTTTTGAGAAGCACCTGTATATCCTCTTGTAGTCATCATTGATCCTTAGTATCTGTCCGCAGTCATATTTGGTTGATTCCCACAATTTTTGAACACGATCATTATGAATAATATTATAATCTTTTACTTTATGCTGTAAGTAAGAAGATTCTTAATTAATGTATAATACAGCGGTCATTAATACTGTAATATTTCTTTTACAGCAATTTACCAGAGGCCGGTATGACCTCTCCACCCCTGCAGCCCAAAACACGGTGGTCAGGAGGGTGCAGGCGATCCTTCGCACTGAATACCGGAGGGTCCTAACCCCGAAGCAGGTCCAGGTCATGTGGAGTGACTTGAAACGGAGGGACCAGGACCTGCTGAAGCGGGTGGTGGCAGAAATGGAATGTAAGTCAGCAAACTATTCGTTTATGTATGTCTATCTTGGGTATTATATGCTGTGTGTATTTATCCTAAAAAAAATTCCATGGACTGAATACTATAGAGTTGTGCAGTATGTACAGTTAAAGTATATATATCCGTAAGGTATTCACAGAGCAGCACTTTTCCCACATTTTGTTTTGTTAGGGGCTTATTCCAAAAAGGGTTAAACATTTTTTTGTGCTCCTGTGTGGGCATAGTGATGATATTTGTGCAGTATTTGCTAATTGTTAGTTATTGATAACCACTGATGATCGATCAGTGAACACCAGGCTTTTTTAGAAAGATTTGATAGGTGCTATCATCCACCAGGACCCTAGATCTTCTCCAGGCCCTATGCAACTGCCTAGGTTTGCCTTGTGGATGATTTGGTTCTGGTGCTTATGCTCTTGCTGGGCCACACAAGGGCATACACAGAGTTGTCTCAAAGCCACTCCTTTGATATCTTTGCTGTGTGGATTGAGACACACCCGTGGCTTCCTACAGCCCCAGGTGCACGGATCGCTCTCACACCACCATACTCAGTCTTCTCCATCTTCTGCACCGTGTCCCGTTACGCCGGACAGTTGCAGTAAGTCTATGCAAGTCAACTGCGCCCACTTCGTATCTCCCCAGAGATACGCCAAGAGTGCACTTGTCCTACGTCAGACTTTCCGTGACGGGCCCAAGTAACTGGACCAGGTGCAGAAGACTGAGGATGGCGTATTGTGGAAGCGATCTGTCCCCATGGGGCTGGAGGAAGCCCCGTGTGTGTAAATCTTTTAGTTTATTTAACCCTCCTGGCGGTATAAAAAAATACGCCAGGAGGCAGCGCGGCAGTTTTTTTTTTAAAAAAAATTTTCTATATCATGTAGCGAGCCCAGGGCTCGCTACATGATAGCCGCTGCTCAGCGGCATCCCCCCGCCCTCTTCGATCGCCTTCGACGATCTCCGATCAGGAAATCCCGTTCAAAGAACGGGATTTCCTGGAGGGCTTCCCCCGTCGCCATGGCGACGGGGCGGAATGACGTCACCGACGTCACTGACGTCGGGTCGTCATTGGGAGTCCCGGGCCACCCCTCGGCGCTGCCTGGCACTGATTGGCCAGGCAGCGCACGGGGTCTGGGGGGGGGGGGGGGGGGCGCGGGGTTACCGCCAAGAAGGTTAATCTCTGGTTTCCCTTTAAAGTGAATTTTTACTATGACGTCATTAAAAAATATTCACTTAACCGGAGGTTCTACCGACCTCTTGAAGATGTACGGTGCCGGCCCAGTACTTGACACTCCTTTAGTCCCCTGTTACGTCTGAGTGTTGTTTTCTAGCCACTGCGCGTCCTCCTCGCACCCGTCACTGTCCTGCGCAGGCACAGGTCGTTCTCAGGAGGCTGGTAAAAGCCCCAGGTAAGTTAAATTTTTTATTTTTTTTTGGGCCACATTTAAGGTTCACTTTAAATAGGGTTTTTGCAACATTATTTTCAAATACAAATCAAAATAATTGTCTGAGTACAAAGTTAATACTTTTTTACCCATTTTATAACATATTTAGTTCAGATTACATTATTTACTTTTCTTTATTACAGCTGGAAATGCTCCACCACAACCTCGGGACCCACAGCCGCACCGTGCTGCCAGAGCAGCCAGACCCAGCTCCCCGTCATCCTCTCCAGGGCCGTCCCACCACAGCGAACAGGTGGCCAGGAGGCAAGCCGGAAGCCTGCAGTATGGTAAAAATCCTGCACTGTATAATTAATATCTCATATTAGGTTAACTCAAGTCGTGGTCCATTTCCATTACATGCGGTACGATGCGGCACACCGTGGGTGTCCTGAAACCATTGCACGGCAGTGGAATAGTTTATATTGCATGCAGGTTATGCGGAGCGGTGTAGACTGATCCAAGAATCTGCAGCATCTCGCAGGACCGCATCCGCGTCCTATCTCCTCTATTTACTTGTGCATCGGGAGATGCGGAAGTGATGTGAAGGCCAGCGGAAGTGATGCAATGAGGCGAGGTGGCTACCTTCGCTTCACTTCTATAGTGGAACAGGGCCCAAAATGTTATTGTAGAAGCTTTACACATTACAGGTTTTTTTTTGTTTTTTACATGTAAAATGTATAATCATTGTATCAATCAGGTTAACCTATTTTCCCCATTCTTTCCACAGTTTCTCTCTCTTCTCATTTGAAAGTGAGAAGAGAAATGAGGAGGCTGAGGCAAAGGCTGAGGAGGCAGGAGCGGGGAGTGCCAACGAGGGACTTCAAGATCCTCCAACAGCAGGTTCTGGAGCTGAGGGAGAGATCTGCACGGCAGGAGGAAGAAATTGCCCAACTAAAGGGCACAGGCGGCAGACGGGATGCCTAACTGTATTTTTTTATTTTTTTTGTAAATAGTTTTTTTATTGGTGTTGTTGCATGATAAATGCTTTGCTGTATACATCTGTTGTACCGAGTGGTTATTTCAGCCAACGTTGCTCTTCTATCAGCCTGCATCAGTCGGCCCATTCTCCTCTGACCTCTGGCATCAACAAGGCATTTTCACCCTCACAGGACTGCCACATACTGAATGTTTTTCCCTTTTCACACCATTCTTTGTAAACCCTAGATATGGTTGTGCGTAAAAATCCCAGTAGCTGAGCAGATTGTGAAATACTCAGACCAGCCCGTCTGGCACCAGCAGACATCATTTTTCAGGTTACAGCTCTACTTTCTGTAGGAGCCATGGTTTCAATAGCATTGAGAGCGGGCATACCGGGATGGAGAGGGATTAAGAGAGGGAGTGTAAGTGTATACTCTTCATATACACTTGAGTATACTTAAAAGCATACCCAGCGCCCCTGCTCAGTGTCCCTTCCAGTTTTGTTTTGTTCTTTTTGGGGGGGTAGGTTGGACTGGTTTGCAGGCTTTAAAATACTTCCCGAACCTCCAGCGACGCTTTGTAGCCTTCCTGAAGCTCCTAGCATGCTCCTAGTGGCTTTCCGACATCCTCTGTTCACGGCACCAGGCGTATCACTTGACTCTATGCAGGTCAGGTAACACGCCGGCTTCCATGCAAGGAGGATGGCAGTAAGCCGCTAGGAGTTTCAGGAGGGCTGCAAGATGTTGCTGGAGGTTCAGTGAGGATTTTGGAGCAGGTGTGTGTTTTTTCTGCTGGTGGTTCAAGCAACCGACAAGCACATGAATACGGCATCAGGTGATCCCTGCTGGTGGTGGATATTGGGGACTTAAAGGACTTACGAGGCGAATTGCTTAAAAAAAGTAATGTACCTCATTGCTAAAGCATTGTATTCTCTGCTGAGGGGGCGCGGCTGGCTGGCAGTGTAGTTAGTCATGTGAGTGGTCATGTGGAGCCGCCCACATGACGTATAATAGAGCGCACGGAGAGAGGGCGGACATGAGCGGGGCTGTAATCCTGCGCAGCCACGGCTATGCGAGCTGCGCAGGAGGTAGATTTTTAAAGCGGCGATTCTGCTCGGGTGACCCTGTGGAGGGTCGGGAGCTGCAATGTAACCTGGATTAGGCTGATAAAGCACCTGATAGTGAAAAGGAAGGTGCTGTTTGTCTGCCCTGAGGTCTGCTTAAAGAGGAGCTGTTAGGTATAGGGTCTCAGAGAAAATAAACACATATATCAGTAGCTAAAGATTGGCTGTACTTACATTACATATGCATTTCACTGTCCACGTTTGGATTTCACAGAATTTGTATATAGTATATGCAGAGATAGATGCTCCTGACAGCTCATGGCAGGCTCCATGTTTGTGAAGCCAAATGTGTCGTCATGTCCTGCCTGCTTCTGATCACAGATACACTCGTTCTTGAACAACACGGTGTGCAGTGAATATTAATGAGCCATGTGGCTAGGAACAATAGCTGACTCCTGCAGTGTAGTCTGCCCGGAGATTTATCAGTGCTGTGGCTGGACTGATTACACAAGCTGCTGTACCGTCTCATTAGCAGCCGAGGGGAGGGCCCCAGAATGCTTTGCAGTTTAGCTGCGGCTTGCGTCTTTATGGGTCTATAACAGAGGTTAAGATAAGCACACATCAAAGGTAACTGAAATGTTTATCTTCACTAATGGCTTTTGAGCTTCCTTCTAAACTGTTTAACACAGGAGAATAGAGGTTTAAATTAGCTTCTGCAGCCTGACAGTTACTCTTTAAGCAATGAGGTACATAAGTTTTATTAAAGAGACACTGAAGCAAAAAAAAATATGATATTATGAATTGGTTGTGTACTATGAATAATTACTAGAAGTTTAGCAGCAAAGAAAATATTCTCATATTTTTATTTTCAGGTATATAGTGTTTTTTCTAACATTGCATCATTCTCTAATATGTGCAGATTACACAACACTCAGCATTCAAAATGATTCTTTCAGAGCAGTCTGTGAACTAATGACCTCTCCTCTGGCAGAGAAAGACATTTGTTTACTTACAGTTGAGATAATAAAAGTCAGATAACAGCCCTCTCCACGACTTTGAAAGTCGTAGAGCTTAATTGCTTTTTTGCATAGAGATAACTGGAGTTTCTTAACTCTTCCTGTAGTGGAAACAATTAGACTGATGTATCTGATCTTAATGTTTTATTTCTTAGCTGTACTACACATACAAATCATATCATTTTTTTTTTTGCTTCAGTGTCTCTTTAAGCAATTCGCCTCTTAAGTCCTTTAACATTAGATAATATATCTGTATGCATGTATATCTGATATACATATAAATACAGGTAGCCAGACCTGCCCCCCCCCCCCCCCACAGGAATTCATAGGTAGCCAGACATGTCCCTACTACCCCCAGTAACTCATAGGTAGCCAGACTTCTCATCCCCCCCCCCCCCCCCCAGTAATTTATAGGTAGGCAGACCTGTCCGTCCGTAAACCCCCCCCCCCCCCCCATTTAAATATGACAGTTCTTTGTATTGAATCAAATCAATCGGTTCAGAGCCGATTCATTTGATTCAATACAAAAAGAACCGGCTTATTGGTTACTATACCTTAGAATGCATCCTGTGCAGGACGTATAGCTGCCGGCTCCCGCCGGCTCTCCCCACCTGCCTGCACCTGTCACCCTCACCTTAGCTGGCACCCGGTGCACCAGGTGCCAGGCTAGGTGAGGAGGCGGGGAGGACAGCGGAAGCCGGTGCTATGCGTCGGCAGGACGCATTGTAAGGTATAGTATAGTTAATTGCCGTGGGAGATCTTCAATCAACTTAATTCAAGATCGCAAGATTGGGGGGTACTGTATACGTTGGATCATTTACAGAGGATATGGGCGTGGGAACATTTTTTTTTAAAGGTATAGGTAAGTATTTCTGGTTAATTAAGAATATTAAAATACTTTTCTCGCCGTTGTGTTTTTATTTCATTTAACCCTTTGTGGAAATGGGTAAGGGGTACTTTGTACCCCTATACTAATTTCTCCTGGGAGGGGGGGGTGGGCATCTAGGGTCCCCTTCTTAAAGGGGACTCCCAGATGCCACCATGAACCGCCCCCACCTCCTCCTGGGGCACCGGAGGTGGGAGAGAGCCCCTTGTCCATGGATTGGACAAGGTCTCTGGGGGGGGGAGGCTTATCCGCCCCCCCTCCTCCCCCCCCCCCGGAGCCCCCCTATACCATGGACCATGTGGGCTGGTATAGCTCAGGGTGCGAAGCCCCAGTCGGCCGGGGCTCCGCATTCTGGCTATCCCAACGTAAAAGTAAAGGAAAAGGGGGTGTGGGGAGCATAAGTCATAAATCCACACTGACTAGATTAAATGAAAAAAGTACAAAATTTATTAATGTCATTTTGAACAAACTTTAAAAGAAAGCACCGGTACACACTGCCATAGAGCCTCACCCCGCATGCATCCAACAGACATACCACTACCTAGGATCACCTAGTGTGATCAGGGATCCCAAAAACTTGCAAAACATAGGCCTGAGGAGGTTCCCTAAACAAAGCGTCCACCCAGCGGGTATACCAGACAGTGAAATGACAATGTTCCAAAGATGCAGGAAAGGATCCGAATGCAGCAGCACACAGAAGCAAACAGTCCAATTAAGGCAGTTAGCAAGCGAAGCCCAGATCAATAAAGGATGTAGCAGAAAAGGCACATATGCGTATGAGCACAGACTAAGGACATACTGTACCCACTCCAGATGCAGCTTGGATGGAGTCCAGTTAGCTCCTGGCTGATCAGTTTGCAGGTATCTCGACCCCTTGGCTGGAGCTCACAGCTTGGGGAGTGTCGAAGGATCCAATGGCAGCGAGTCCATGCATCTGTGCTGCTGGGTGTAGCTGTATGGATAGCTCATGCAGTTTGTTAAAATGCAGCACTCTGCCCGACTTGGAAGCCGCAAGCTGGCTATAGTCAGTCCAATGGGCACCCGGGGGCTGAAGCGTAACCAGGTAAGGAGCGATGGAGAGCATGCGGGCGGGAGGTCTCAAGGCAGGGACCGTGCTAACGGCACGCCAGCAGCCCTGACATGTTTCGCCGGGTCTACCGGCTTTTACGAAGGGAGGCGTGGCAAAGAGGAATCCCCGCGTCCAGCCATTTATGAAGGACGCGGAAGCGGGCACGTTGATGTCCGCACGCGTCACTACATACGCGTCATGCGCGTCACCCGACCCCGCCTCCTATCCGCAACCAATCATCGTGCCGGAAAAAACGATCCCGGCGGCTCGCGGCAGAGTGGCATAGCCTGCGTGATTGGTCAGGACGGAGGGGGAGAAGGGGCATGGCTGGATTGCGGGGACGGACATAAATAAAGAGAAAAGAACAAAATAAACTAGATATAAACACACAATCAAGCAAAACCATTCGAAAATTAATCAAAAGTTATTCAAACATTAATTTTTGAGCAGAGACGGCATACTCGCAAAAAACTTCAAGTGTGGACACAAAAACCGCAGAAATGCGGAAATATGTCCAAAAAATATGCCAACATGGCATAGTCACTTGAAATAAAAAATAAATAGTAATAATAATCAATGCCTGCTGTGCAGCGATGTCGCATAGGGAGAGACAGGGAGACACAGGTGGGAACCAGCCACAGCGGGCAAGGGGAGCACAGCTAGCCCATACCAAACAGGCAACAATGGAAAAAGGGGGAAGGGAGGGTCTAAAGGGAAGGCTATCAGTGATATGGATCCCGGGACTGAGTAAGTCAGTTAGGTAAAAAGGCCGCGAAACCAACTGTTTCGTTAAGGCCAGGATGTTCAGTGGCCCCTAGCTCAAAGATCCATCTGGACTCCTTCTGCAGGAGCAAACGATCGTAATTACCCCCTCTAATGGTTGTATGCACACGGTCGAGGCCGACAAATCGTATACCTCGTGGATCGCCCCCGTGTGCGGATCTAAAATGTCTCGCAACCGGTGTGGTGGATGCAATGCTCTTGATGTTAGCAATATGTTCACCAATTCTGGATTTGAAATCGCGTCCTGTTTTACCAATGTAGAATGCGCCACATTGGCACATAAGAAGGTAAACCACAAAGTGGGTATTACAGTTTACATAGTGTTGTAGACGCCAAAGGTGTCCACTAGGAAGAATTACTTCCCTTCCAATGGCCAAAAACCGACAAACAGTGCATCCACCACAACTATAGGTCCCGGTTACGATACAATGGGGGCGTGTGACCGCAGTGCCCTTAAAGTGGCTCTTAACGATCAGGTCGCGGAGAGATGGTGCACGCCTAAACGTGACCTTAGGTTCAGGTGTCACAAATGGCTCAATTTTGGGATCATTGGTGAGAATGTACCAATGTCGCTGCAAGATACGAGTAATCTCTTTATATTGTGCAGAATATCGTACACATAATCGTGTAAGATTGGCTTCATCTTTCCGGGGCCCGTGCGCCACTAGAAGTGCACTGCGGTCGGCCATACGGGTACGCTGATAAGCCTGACGCAATAAGCGATCAGGGTATCCCCGGTCCCTAAAACGTGACCTAAGATTCATTGCTTCGTTCTCGAACGCATCAGGAGAGGAACAATTCCTCCTGACGCGGAGGTACTGGCCCATAGGGATACCCCTGACAGTGTGTCCAGGGTGAAAACTATCAGCCATCAGTAAAGCATTGGTAGCCGTATCCTTCCTGTATAGGCTCGTAGACAAGCGACCCTGATCATCAATTATGACCCAGATGTCTAGGAACGAAATCCTCTCAGAGTCCACTGACATCGTAAAACGTAAATTCTTAGTGTTCAGATTCAGGACATCGACAAACTGATGAAGTTCGTTCAATGTCCCCGTCCACACGATGAAAATGTCATCGATGTACCTGTGCCACATCAACACGTGGCACAGGTACATCGAGAGTCCATCGTCAGAAAAAATCTCACGTTCCCACTCCCCCAGGTACAGGTTGGCATAAGACGGGGCACATGTGGTCCCCATCGCCGCCCCCTGCACCTGGAGGGAGGTAGTGCGACCCATCAAAAACAAAAATATTATTCAGAAGCAGGAATCTAAGTAGATCCAGTAAAAAAATATTGTGGGCCGTTCGTCTAATATCGAGCTCACACAGGAAGGTTTCCACGGCAGCAATACCCAAATCGTGCGGGACGCTTGAGTATAGCGCCTCCACGTCCAGAGCCACCAGGTATGCGCCTTGGGGGCTATCCCAGCCTGCATGGGGGACGGGGTTACAGAGGTTCGGGAGGGGGGACCCCACAACATTTATTTTCAGATTTCCCACACTCAGCACATAAAAATAATAAAAAAATATATATTTTTTTTAAAGGACTTCCGAGGCCACAAATGTGAAAAAAGTTAAATACCTTTTCATAATCCAGATCCATGGAGGACGCCATCCGCGCCCCCCGTTCATTCCCCCATGGCTCCCGCAGTAATACCGGCCCCGGTCGGGTCCCGACCCCTCCAAACGGGTCGGGTTCTCATTCCCCCCTCAATATGGCCGCCACAGATTGCCGCGGCTGCGCAGTCCGCATAGATGTGATTGCGGCTGCGCAGCTCTAGGTCCTCCTCCCGATGCGTCCGATGTATGCACGCATATTGATGACGCGGCAGGAGGAGGCCCTAGAGCAGCGCAGCCGCAATCGCATCTATGCGGACTGCGCAGCCGCGGCAATCAGTGGCGGCCATATTGAGGGGTGAATGAGAACCCGACCCGTTCGGAGGGGTCGGGACCCGACCGGGGCCGTTATTACTGCGGGAGCCATGGGGGAATGAACGGGAGGGCGCGGATGGCGTCCTCCATGGATCTGGATTATGAAAAGGTATTTAACTTTTTTCACATTTGTGGCCTCGGAAGTCCGTTAAATATTGTTTCCTGCTATCTTTTTAACAGATCCTGCAAATATGGTGTTGCTAGGATGTAAGGGGCCTTTGCTATTAATTGCTAAAGTCGGCGGGTGATGATAACCAACCAGAATTATAGGGGTGCAAAAGTGCTGAATTCTGCCATAGGCTTCCATTAGGCTCCCTATTTCACTTTCAAAAATCTCAAATCTTTTCAAAGGGCAATTGCTCAGCAGTGGCAAATTTTCTAACCTTGTAGGGACTCTTAGGGGGATCATAACTGGTGAGTTTCGGGCCCCTAGGCCGAAGAGGTCTTATCCTAGGCTCACAAAAACCTGTTTATTTGGGCAATGTTAATGGTGGCGATTCTGACGAACATAAATCGCAGCCATGGCCGTTAGCAAAGTCTGAATCTCACGACATGTCTCATGCAGGTAGAAGACATATTGTTATACTTGTGCTCCAAAGTTGCGTTCCCTACATCTCTGCAAACCAGAGTTACGGGGGTGCAAAAGTGCTAAATTCCCCCATAGGCTTTCATTGGGCCTCCTATTTCACTTTCCAAAAGTCTCAGCCGCTCTCTGTTGTGGGTTTGGTTGAGCTGTGAGGACATCTCGTGTGTCGGGGACATGGTGGTGGAGAGCACCCGTGTGTGGTGAAGTCTCAGCCGCTCTCTCTGTTGTGGGTTTGGATGAGCTGTGAGGACTTGTCGTATGTTGGGGACATGGTGGTGGAGCGCGCCTGTGTGTGGTGGAGAGTCTCGGCCGCTCTCTGTTGTGGGTTTGGTTGAGCTGTGAGGACATCTGGTGTGTCGGGGACATGGTGGTGGAGAGCGCTCGTGTGTGGTGAAGTCTCCGCTGCTCTGTTAGTAGTTTGGTTGAGCTGTGAGGACATCTCGTGTGTCAGGGACATAGTGGTGTAGAGCGCCCGTGTGGTGAAGTCTCAGCCACTTTCTCTGTTGTGGGTTTGGTTGAGCTGTGAGGACATCTCGTGTGTCAGGGACATGGTGGTGGAGAGTGCCTGTGTGTGGTGGAGAGTCTCAGCTGCTCTGTTGTGGGTTTGGTTGATCTGTGAGGACATCTCGTGTGTCAGGGACATGGTGGTGGAGAGTGCCCGTGTGTGGTGGAGAGTCTCAGCTGCTCTGTTGTGGGTTTGGTTGATCTGTGAGGACATCTCGTGTGTCAGGGACATGGTGGGGGAGAGTCTAAGCTGCTCTGTTGTGGGTTTGGTTGATCTGTGAGGACATCTCGTGTGTCAGGGACATGGTGGGGGAGAGTCTAAGCTGCTCTGTTGTGGGTTTGGTTGAGCTGTGAGGACATCTCGTGTGTCAGGGACATGGTGGTGAGAGTGCCCGTGTGTGGTGAAGAGTCTCAGCCGCTCTCTCTGTTGTGGGTTTGGTTGAGCTGTGAGGACATCTCGGGCTCGATTCACAAAGCGGTGCTAACCCAGTAAAAGACTTTAGTCGTGATAACCATTGCACCACGCTGGTGAAAAGCCAGTTTAGGCGTAATAAGTTTACATAAGTTTAGATCGCGCGCAAAGTCCCGTGTGCAAAACCGCGCCAGTAAACTCTATGCGAAGTGCACCAGACTTTACTAACGCAAAACTTTTGAGCAGCTGTGCACTGCGGTGCTAACCCAGTTGGTGCTTAAACTTATCACGCCTAAACTTATCACGCCTTAACTGAGTTTAGGCGTGATAAGGGATTTTCACCAGGGTGCTAAATGTTAGCACCGCTTTGTGAATCGAGCCTCTCGTGTGTCGGGGACATGGTGGTGGAGAGCGCCCTTGTGTGGTGGAGAGTCTCAGCCGCTCTCTCTGTTGTGGGTTTGGTTGAGCTGTGAGGACATCTCATGTGTCGGGACATGGTGGCAGAGAGCGCGCTTGTGTGGTGGAGAGTCTCAGCCGCTCTCTCTGTTGTGGGTTTGGTTGAGCTGTGAGGACATCTCGTCTGTCGGGACATGGTGGAGGAGAGCGCCCGTGTGTAGTGAAGAGTCTCAGCCGCTCTCTCTGTTCGCTTGCAGCGCTCCCGGGACGACCGTCACTTCCACCACTTCCTGCTCAGCCAGACAGAGAAGGTAGGCGGAGGAGCAGACCTCAGGCCACTTGCGGTGGCTTTCTGTGTTATAGAACGGACGCTGGTAATCTTCGGGCACCTCCCCCTCGTCTTGTCATGCTTACAAGTCGATTTGTTATGTTTGGCAGATATGGCTTTAAAGTGTACCTTAGACAAGAAGCTTCTCAGGTTCCATACTTGCCTGGGGCTTCCTTAAGCTCTCTTGAGATTGCTCGTCCCTCAGTGTCTCCCCAGGTGGCTCCTGTCACCCGCAATACTGCCCGAAAACCTGGCCGAGTCGCGCCTCGTCACGTGTGCTGTCCCTGGGAGTGCTCTGCACAGTAGTACTGCATAAGCGCAACGGGGGAGAGACTGCGAGGGACGAGCGGCCTCAAGGGAGCATAAGGAAGCCACAGGTAAGTATGGAACCTGAGACGCTTCTCCTCTCAGGAATACTTTATCTGAGACAACCGCATCACAAGGATTTGTACTTACCTGGGGTTTCCTCCAGCCCTCTGTAGTGTGTGGGCTTCCTCTGTGTCCGTCCTGTACCCTCTGTTCTCCCGCTGCCAGCTCCGGTGCAGGGACTGTTGTGCACGCGCGCACCGCTGATTGTGCTCTTGTGGTGTAACTGCGATTGTGCAGAACGCTCCCGGCTATAGGCAAAGGGGTGCATGCGGCCAGGAACCAGCAGCGGCCCGCAACCCGGCCGGATCGTGGACTCCACAGCAGCGCAAGGGAGGGGACTAAACACACAGAGGGAGCCCACGGACTACAGGGGCCGGAGGAAGCCCCAGTTAAGTATAAAGCCTCGTGATCCAGTTGTCTCAGGTTTACTTTATGGTCCCTATACACACAAGATAAAAGTTGTTCAACACAAATAACAATACCTGGCAAACAGAAATAACAAGCCATTCATTCACGACAGGCTTAAACTATTATATCTATAACTCGGAAGAAAAAAAGTAGACCGGCACTACGCTGCTAGTGTGACACACTTGAGGTATACATGGGATTGAAAAAGGATGTCAAGAGGATTTGCCTGGATGGGAACACTGTGTTACATGCGTGCTCAAAACATTTATATAAACAACACGGTATATTGTTCCAAATGCAGATAAGGAGCTGTTTGGCACTTGCATTCCACATAAAAAAGCTTTATTACTTGTGGCTTCCATCAGAAACACATCTTTAGACAATTTGGAAAAAACGTGATGTAAAATCCTACCAGGTCCTTCAAGCGCTGTGGGGTTAGGTGGGAGCAGTGTGGGGGCCTGACGACCGTTTTGCTCTATTGAGCGTCCTCAGAGGCTCTCTCACCTTAGTGCAGAGAGCCTCTGAGGACGCTCAATAGAGCAAAACACTAAGGTGCAGAGACTCTGAGGACGCTCAATAGAGCAAAACACTAAGGTGCAGAGAGCCTCTGAGGAAGCTCAATAGAGCAAAACACTAAGGTGCAGAGAGCCTCTGAGGACGCTCAATAGAGCAAAACACTAAGGTGCAGAGAGCCTCTGAGGACGCTCAATAGAGCAAAACACTAAGGTGCAGAGAGCCTCTGAGGACGCTCAATAGAGCAAAACACTAAGGTGCAGAGACTCTGAGGACGCTCAATAGAGCAAAACACTAAGGTGCAGAGAGCCTCTGAGGACGCTCAATAGAGCAAAACACTAAGGTGCAGAGAGCCTCTGAGGAAGCTCAATAGAGCAAAACACTAAGGTGCAGAGAGCCTCTGAGGACACTCAATAGAGCGAAACAGTCGTCGGGCCCCCACACTGCTCCCACCTAACCCAACAGCGCTTGAAGGACCTGGTAGGATTTTACATCACGTTTTTTCTAAATTGTCTAAAGATGTGTTTCTGATGGAAGCCACAAGTAATAAAGCTTTTTTATGTGGAATGCAAGTGCCAAACAGCTCCTTATCTGCATTTTGAACATTAAACTATTATATCTTATGCTGGGCATACACGGGTCGATCCGGCAGGCGATTAGCCGCCGGATCGATTCCCGCTCGTCCCCACCGGCGCTCCTTATCAGCCGCTCGATTCCCAGCTATTTATCCCCGGGGATCGAGCGGGGAATCTATCCTGCAGGTCATCGGACCTGTCAGATATTTTCAATCGAGCCATCAGCGGCTCGATTGATAGCAGCGCACCTTGCCGTGTATGCCCAGCATTACTCCGAGGGTCCGTAACCCGGCTGTAGGCCACCGCCATAGTTCATAAGGTCACACCATCTGTCCCTCAGTATACAAAATCTACTATCTAGGTTTTAGACAATAAGTGAGGTAGGTTCTATTATGAGGTTCTCCAGAAACTTCTACATTAGTCCACTCGTCAAATCTTAGGGAACTTGCACTCTTCCAGCTCTCCTCTTCCAGCTCTCCAGTGTTAGGAGACTTGCACTCTTCCAGCTCTCCAGTGTTAGGAGACTTGTACTCTTCCAGCTCTCCAATATTAGAAGACTTGCGCTCCTCCAGCTCTCCAGTGTTAGGAGACTTGCGCTCTTCCAGCTCTCCAGTGTTAGGAGACTTGCTCTCTTCCAGCTCTCCGGTGTTAGACTTGCTCTCTTCCAGCTCTCCAATATTAGAAGACTTGCGCTCTTCCAGCTCTCCAGTGTTAGGAGACTTGCGCTCTTCCAGCTCTCCAGTGTTAGGAGACTTGCGCTCTTCCAGCTCTCCAGTGTTAGGAGACTTGCGCTCTTCCAGCTCTCCAGTGTTAGGAGACTTGCGCTCTTCCAGCTCTCCAGTGTTAGGAGACTTGCTCTCTTCCAGCTCTCCAATATTAGAAGACTTGCGCTCCTCCAGCTCTCCAGTGTTAGGAGACTTGCGCTCTTCCAGCTCTCCAGTGTTAGGAGACTTGCTCTCTTCCAGCTCTCCGGTGTTAGACTTGCTCTCTTCCAGCTCTCCAATATTAGAAGACTTGCGCTCTTCCAGCTCTCCAGTGTTAGGAGACTTGCGCTCTTCCAGCTCTCCAGTGTTAGGAGACTTGCGCTCTTCCAGCTCTCCAGTGTTAGGAGACTTGCGCTCTTCCAGCTCTCCAGTGTTAGGAGACTTGCGCTCTTCCAGCTCTCCAGTGTTAGGAGACTTGCGCTCTTCCAGCTCTCCAGTGTTAGGAGACTTGTGCTCTTCCAGCTCTCCAGTGTTAGGAGACTTGCCCTCTTCCAGCTCTCCAATGTTAGGAGACTTGCGCTCTTCCAGCTCTCCAGTGTTAGGAGACTTGCTCTCTTCCAGCTCTCCAATATTAGAAGACTTGCGCTCTTCCAGCTCTCCAGTGTTAGGAGACTTGCGCTCTTCCAGCTTTCCAGTGTTAGGAGACTTGCGCTCTTCCAGCTCTCCAGTGTTAGGAGACTTGCGCTCTTCCAGCTCTCCGGTGTTAGGAGACTTGCGCTCTTCCAGCTCTCCGGTGTTAGGAGACTTGCGCTCTTCCAGCTCTCCAATGTTAGGAGACTTGCGCTCTTCCAGCTCTCCAATGTTAGGAGACTTGCGCTCTTCCAGCTCTCCAATGTTAGGAGACTTGCGCTCTTCCAGCTCTCCAGTGTTAGGAGACTTGCGCTCTTCCAGCTCTCCAGTGTTAGGAGACTTGCTCGCTTCCAGCTCTCCGGTGTTAGACTTGCTCTCTTCCAGCTCTCCAATATTAGAAGACTTGCGCTCTTCCAGCTCTCCAGTGTTAGGAGACTTGCGCTCTTCCAGCTCTCCAGTGTTAGGAGACTTGCGCTCTTCCAGCTCTCCAGTGTTAGGAGACTTGCGCTCTTCCAGCTCTCCAGTGTTAGGAGACTTGCGCTCTTCCAGCTCTCCAGTGTTAGGAGACTTGCGCTCTTCCAGCTCTCCAGTGTTAGGAGACTTGTGCTCTTCCAGCTCTCCAGTGTTAGGAGACTTGCCCTCTTCCAGCTCTCCAATGTTAGGAGACTTGCGCTCTTCCAGCTCTCCAGTGTTAGGAGACTTGCACTCTTCCAGCTCTCCAGTATTAGGAGACTTGCGCTCTTCCAGCTCTCCAGTGTTAGGAGACTTGCTCTCTTCCAGCTCTCCAATATTAGAAGACTTGCGCTCTTCCAGCTCTCCAGTGTTAGGAGACTTGCGCTCTTCCAGCTCTCCAGTGTTAGGAGACTTGCGCTCTTCCAGCTCTCCAGTGTTAGGAGACTTGCGCTCTTCCAGCTCTCCGGTGTTAGGAGACTTGCGCTCTTCCAGCTCTCCGGTGTTAGGAGACTTGCGCTCTTCCAGCTCTCCAATGTTAGGAGACTTGCGCTCTTCCAGCTCTCCAATGTTAGGAGACTTGCGCTCTTCCAGCTCTCCAATGTTAGGAGACTTGCGCTCTTCCAGCTCTCCAGTGTTAGGAGACTTGCACTCTTCCAGCTCTCCAGTGTTAGGAGACTTGCGCTCTTCCAGCTCTCCAATGTTAGGAGACTTGCGCTCTTCCAGCTCTCCAGTATTAGGAGACTTGCGCTCTTCCAGCTCTCCAATGTTAGGAGACTTGCGCTCTTCCAGCTCTCCAATGTTAGGAGACTTGCGCTCTTCCAGCTCTCCAATGTTAGGAGACTTGCGCTCTTCCAGCTCTCCAGTGTTAGTAGACTTGCACTCTTCCAGCTCTCCAGTGTTAGGAGACTTGCGCTCTTCCAGCTCTCCGGTGTTAGGAGACTTGCGCTCTTCCAGCTCTCCAGTGTTAGGAGACTTGCACTCTTCCAGCTCTCCGGTGTTAGGAGACTTGCGCTCTTCCAGCTCTCCAGTGTTAGGAGACTTGCGCTCTTCCAGCTCTCCAGTGTTAGGAGACTTGCGCTCTTCCAGCTCTCCGGTGTTAGGAGACTTGCACTCTTCCAGCTCTCCAGTGTTAGGAGACTTGCGCTCTTCCAGCTCTCCGGTGTTAGGAGACTTGCGCTCTTCCAGCTCTCCAGTGTTAGGAGACTTGCGCTCTTCCAGCTCTCCAGTGTTAGGAGACTTGCACTCTTCCAACTCCCAGCTAGCCACTGATGTGCGTATTTCTTTGGTTACAATCTCATCTTGTACCGTCCCCTCTAATCCCAAGATGAAAATTCTTACAGAAGGTGAGATTTGAAAGCTACCGTTACCTACTCTCCAGATGTTTCCATCTCCCCTCCACTTTCTTTCTTCACATCTCCAGCATTGAACCACAGAGAGACTTGGGAACTGGTGATACGCACGATCTGGAGATGATCTTGTACTGTATTGACTGTAGATTTGTGTTGGGGTACTTCCAGATTTTCCCAACAATTTCCGCCTATTTTTCACCGCTCAGGGCTGTGTCTAGGCTGCGTTCCCATTGTACGCACAGAGGATGAGTGATCTGTTGGGAGGAGTGATCTGTTGGGAGGAGTGATCTGTTGGGAGGAGTGATCTGTTGGGAGGAGTGATCTGTTGGGAGGAGTGATCTGTTGGGAGGAGTGATCTGTTGGGAGGAGTGATCTGTTGGGAGGAGGGATCGGCTGGGGTGAGCGATCTGCGGGGATGTAGGGGATCTGCTTGGGTGAGGGGTCTGTTGGGATGAGGGGTCTGTTGGGATGAGGGATCTGTTGGGATGAGGGATCTGTTGGGATGAGGGATCTGTTGGGAGGAGGGATCTGTTGGGATGAGGGATCTGTGGGGGTGAACGATCTGTTGGGATGAGGGATCTGTTGGAGTGAGGGATCTGTTGGGATGACCGATCTGTTGGGATGAGGGGTCTGTTGGGATGAGGAATCTGTTGGGATGAGGAATCTGTTGGGATGAGGAATCTGTTGGGATGAGGAATCTGTTAGGATGAGTGGTCTTTTGGGATGAGGAATCTGCTGGGATGAGCGGTCTGTTGGGATGAGGGGTCTGTTGGGATGAGGGGTCTGTTGGCATGAGGAATCTGTTGGCATGAGGGATCTGTTGGGATGAGGGATCTGTTGGGATGAGGGATCTGTTGGGATGAGTGGTCTTTTGGGATGAGGGATCTGTTGGCATGAGCCGTGCATAAAAGCATAAATAGTTGATGTTTTCTGGAGGACCATTTTTTGCAATAAACCATCTCTTCTAGTAGATTAAGATTTTCTGAGTGAATGTACTTTAAGCAGATAATTAAGGTATCTCCTCATATTACATAGCAGTGGTTAGGTTGTACAATCAAGGTTGTATCATTGATGGGCACCTATGAGCCCATATAATGTGCAGCCAGTGAGCCCTGACTGTCTCCGGATGGAGGTGGCCCTTACACGTCTTGGCTGTTATAACGTGTGTGCAATCTCTCCTCAGAGGACAATCGTATAGAATGTGGTTGGTTAGTCATTCTATATAACTGTTTCTGTATGTTTGTATTGCAGGAGGAGTCCACACGCGACAACTGGCTGCTTCATGGGCACAGAACGCTCGGCACAGAGATGGTGCTGAAAAAGGTAAGCAGAGGCCTTGTGTAACCCCACTAGTACCTTGTGTAACCCCACCAGCCAAGAAACTGCCCTCCAGTACCTTGTGTAACCCCACCAGCCAAAAAACTGCCCTCCAGTACCTTGTGTAACCCCTCCAGTCAAGAAACTGCCCTCCAGTACCTTGTGTAACCCCACCAGCCAAGAAACTGCCCTCCAGTACCTTGTGTAACCTCCCCAGCCAAGAAACTGCCCTCCAGTACCTTGTGTAACCTCACCAGCCAAGAAACTGCCCTCCAGTACCTTGTGTAACCTCCTCAGCCAAGAAACTGCCCTCCAGTACCTTGTGTAACACCACCAGCCAAGAAACTGCCCTCCAGTACCTTGTGTAACCTCCCCAGCCAAGAAACTGCCCTCCAGTACCTTGTGTAACCTCACCAGCCAAGTAACTGCCCTCCAGTACCTTGTGTAACCCCACCAGCCAAGAGACTGCCCCTCCAGTACCTTGTGTAACCTCATCAGCCAATAAACTGCCCTCCTACCTTGTGTAACCTCCCCAGCTAAGAAACTGCCCTCCAGTACCTTGTGTAACCTCACCAGCCGAGCAACTGCCCTCCAGTACCTTGTGTAACCTCACCCACCAAGAAACTGCCTTCCAGTACCTTGTGTAACCTAACCAGCCAAGAAACTGCCCTCCAGTACCTTGTATAACCCCACCAGTCAAGAAACTGCCCTCCAGTACCTTGTATAACCCCACCAGCCAAGAAACTGCCCTCCAGTACCTTGTGTAACCCCACCAGCCAATAAAATGCCCTCCAGTACCTTGTGTAACCTCCCCAGCCAATAAACTGCCCTCCAGTACCTTGTGTAACCTCCCCAGCCAAGAAACTGCCCCTCCAGTACCTTGTGTAACCTCCCCAGCCAAGAAACTGCCCCTCCAGTACCTTGTGTAACCTCCCCAGCCAAGAAACTGCCCTCCAGTACCTTGTGTAACCTCCCCAGCCAAGAAACTGCCCTCCAGTACCTTGTGTAACCTCACCAGCCAAGAAACTGCCCTCCAGTACCTTGTATAACCTAACCAGCCAAGATACTGCCTTCCAGTACCTTGCGTAACCTCCCCAGCCAAGAAACTGCCCCTCCAGTACCTTGTGTAACCTCCCCAGCCAAGAAACTGCCCTCCAGTACCTTGTGTAACCTAACCAGCCAAGAAACTGCCCTCCAGTACCTTGTGTAACCTCACCAGCCAAGAAACTGCCCTCCTACCTTGTGTAACCTCCCCAACTAAGAAACTGCCCTCCGGTACCTTGTGTAACCTCACCAGCCAGGTAACTGCCCTCCAGTACCTTGTGTAACCCCACCAGCCAAGAGCCTGCCCCTCCAGTACCTTGTGTAACCTCCCCAGCTAAGAAACTGCCCTCCAGTACCTTGTGTAACCTCACCCACCAAGAAACTGCCATCCAGTACCTTGTGTAACCTAACCAGCCAAGAAACTGCCCTCCAGTACCTTGTGTAACCTCACCAGCCAAGAAACTGCCCTCCTACCTTGCGTAACCTCACCAGCTGAGAAACTGCCCTCCAGTACCTTGTGTAACCTCCCCAGCCAAGAAACTGCCCTCCAGTATCTTGTGTAACCCCTCCAGCCAAGAAACTGCCTTCCAGTACCTTGTGTAACCCCACCAGCCAAGAAACTGCCCTGCAGTACCTTGTGTAACCTCACCAGCCAAGAAACTGCCCTCCAGTACCTTGTGTAACACCACCAGCCAATAAAATGCCCTCCAGTACCTTGTGTAACCTCCCCAGCCAATAAACTGCCCTCCAGTACCTTGTGTAACCTCCCCAGCCAAGAACCTGCCCCTTCAGTACCTTGTGTAACCTCCCCAGCCAAGAAAATGCCCTCCAGTACCTGCCCCTCCAGTACCTTGTGTAACCTCCCCAGCCAAGAAACTGCCCTCCAGTACCTTGTGTAACACCACCAGCCAAGAACTGCCCTCCAGTACCTTGTGTAACCTCCCCAGCCAAGAAACTGCCCCCCAGTCCCTTGTGTAACCCCTCCAGCCAAGAAACTGCCCCTCCAGTGCCTTGTGTAACCTCCCCAGCCAAGAAACTGCCCTCCAGTACCTTGTGTAACCTCACCAGCCAAGAAACTGCCCTCCTACCTTGCGTAACCTCACCAGCTGAGAAACTGCCCTCCAGTACCTTGTGTAACCTCCCCAGCCAAGAAACTGCCCTCCAGTATCTTGTGTAACCCCTCCAGCCAAGAAACTGCCTTCCAGTACCTTGTGTAACCCCACCAGCCAAGAAACTGCCCTGCAGTACCTTGTGTAACCTCACCAGCCAAGAAACTGCCCTCCAGTACCTTGTGTAACACCACCAGCCAATAAAATGCCCTCCAGTACCTTGTGTAACCTCCCCAGCCAATAAACTGCCCTCCAGTACCTTGTGTAACCTCCCCAGCCAAGAACCTGCCCCTTCAGTACCTTGTGTAACCTCCCCAGCCAAGAAAATGCCCTCCAGTACCTGCCCCTCCAGTACCTTGTGTAACCTCCCCAGCCAAGAAACTGCCCTCCAGTACCTTGTGTAACACCACCAGCCAAGAACTGCCCTCCAGTACCTTGTGTAACCTCCCCAGCCAAGAAACTGCCCCCCAGTCCCTTGTGTAACCCCTCCAGCCAAGAAACTGCCCCTCCAGTGCCTTGTGTAACCTCCCCAGCCAAGAAACTGCCCTCCAGTACCTTGTGTAACCTCACCAGCCAAGAAACTGCCCACCAGTACCTTGTGTAACCTCACCAGCCAAGAAACTGCCCTCCAGTACCTTGTGTAACCTCACCAGCCAAGAAACTGCCCTCCAGTACCTTGTGTAACCTAACCAGCCAAGATACTACCTTCCAGTACCTTGTGTAACCTCCCCAGCCAAGAAACTGCCCTCCAGTACCTTGTGTAACCTCCCCAGCCAAGAAACTGCCCCTCCAGTACCTTGTGTAACCTCACCAGCCAAGAAACTGCCCTCCTACCTTGTGTAACCTCCCCAACTAAGAAACTGCCCTCCGGTACCTTGTGTAACCTCACCAGCCAGGTAACTGCCCTCCAGTACCTTGTGTAACCCCACCAGCCAAGAGCCTGCCCCTCCAGTACCTTGTGTAACCTCCCCAGCTAAGAAACTGCCCTCCAGTACCTTGTGTAACCTCACCCACCAAGAAACTGCCATCCAGTACCTTGTGTAACCTAACCAGCCAAGAAACTGCCCTCCAGTACCTTGTGTAACCTCACCAGCCAAGAAACTGCCCTCCTACCTTGCGTAACCTCACCAGCTGAGAAACTGCCCTCCAGTACCTTGTGTAACCTCCCCAGCCAAGAAACTGCCCTCCAGTATCTTGTGTAACCCCTCCAGCCAAGAAACTGCCTTCCAGTACCTTGTGTAACCCCACCAGCCAAGAAACTGCCCTGCAGTACCTTGTGTAACCTCACCAGCCAAGAAACTGCCCTCCAGTACCTTGTGTAACACCACCAGCCAATAAAATGCCCTCCAGTACCTTGTGTAACCTCCCCAGCCAATAAACTGCCCTCCAGTACCTTGTGTAACCTCCCCAGCCAAGAACCTGCCCCTTTAGTACCTTGTGTAACCTCCCCAGCCAAGAAAATGCCCTCCAGTACCTGCCCCTCCAGTATCTTGTGTAACCTCCCCAGCCAAGAAACTGCCCTCCAGTACCTTGTGTAACACCACCAGCCAAGAACTGCCCTCCAGTACCTTGTGTAACCTCCCCAGCCAAGAAACTGCCCCCCAGTCCCTTGTGTAACCCCTCCAGCCAAGAAACTGCCCCTCCAGTGCCTTGTGTAACCTCCCCAGCCAAGAAACTGCCCTCCAGTACCTTGTGTAACCTCACCAGCCAAGAAACTGCCTTCCAGTACCTTCTGTAACCTCCCCAGCCAAGAAACTGCCCCTCCAGTACCTTGTGTAACCCCTCCAGCCAAGAAACTGCCCTCCAGTACCTTGTGTAACCCCTCCAGCCAAGAAACTGCCCTCCAGTACCTTGTGTAACACCACCAGCCAAGAACTGCCCTCCAGTACCTTGTGTAACCTCCCCAGCCAAGAAACTGCCCCCCCCAGTCCCTTGTGTAACCCCTCCAGTACCTTGTGTAACCTCACCAGCCAAGAGACTGCCCTCCTACCTTGCGTAACCTCACCAGCCAAGAGACTGCCCTCCTACCTTGCGTAACCTCACCAGCCAAGAGACTGCCCCCCCCCCCCGTCCCTTGTGTAACCCCTCCAGCCAAGAAACTGCCCTCCAGTACCTTGTGTAACCTCCCCAGCCAAGAAACTGCCCTCCAGTACCTTGTGTAACCCCTCCAGCCAAGAAACTGCCCACCAGTACCTTGTGTACCCTCACCAGCCAAGAAACTGCCCTCCAGTACCTTGTGTAACCTCACCAGCCAAGAAACTGCCCTCCAGTACCTTGTGTAACCTAACCAGCCAAGAAACTGCCCTCCAGTACCTTGTGTAACCTCACCAGCCAAGAAACTGCCCTCCAGTACCTTGTGTAACCTCCCCAGCCAAGAAACTGCCCACCAGTACCTTGTGTAACCTCACCAGCCAAGAAACTGCCCTCCAGTACCTTGTGTAACCTCCCCAGCCAAGAAACTGCCCTCCAGTACCTTGTGTAACCTCACCAGCCAAGAACTTGCCCTCCAGTACCTTGTGTAACCTCCCCAGCCAAGAAACTGCCCTCCAGTACCTTGTATAACCCTACCAGCCAAGAACTTGCCCTCCAGTACCTTGTGTAACCTCCCCAGCCAAGAGACTGCCCTCCAGTACCTTGTGTAACCTCCCCAGCCAAGGAACTACCCTCCAGTACCTTGTGTAACCTAACCAGCCAAGAAACTGCCCACCAGTACCTTGTGTAACCTCACCAGCCAAGAAACTGCCCTCCAGTACCTTGTGTAACCTCACCAGCCAAGAAACTGCCCTCCAGTACCTTGTGTAACCTAACCAGCCAAGATACTACCTTCCAGTACCTTGTGTAACCTCCCCAGCCAAGAAACTGCCCTCCAGTACCTTGTGTAACCTCCCCAGCCAAGAAACTGCCCCTCCAGTACCTTGTGTAACCTCACCAGCCAAGAAACTGCCCTCCTACCTTGTGTAACCTCCCCAACTAAGAAACTGCCCTCCAGTACCTTGTGTAACCTCACCAGCCAGGTAACTGCCCTCCAGTACCTTGTGTAACCCCACCAGCCAAGAGCCTGCCCCTCCAGTACCTTGTGTAACCTCCCCAGCTAAGAAACTGCCCTCCAGTACCTTGTGTAACCTCACCCACCAAGAAACTGCCATCCAGTACCTTGTGTAACCTAACCAGCCAAGAAACTGCCCTCCAGTACCTTGTGTAACCTCACCAGCCAAGAAACTGCCCTCCTACCTTGCGTAACCTCACCAGCTGAGAAACTGCCCTCCAGTACCTTGTGTAACCTCCCCAGCCAAGAAACTGCCCTCCAGTATCTTGTGTAACCCCTCCAGCCAAGAAACTGCCTTCCAGTACCTTGTGTAACCCCACCAGCCAAGAAACTGCCCTGCAGTACCTTGTGTAACCTCACCAGCCAAGAAACTGCCCTCCAGTACCTTGTGTAACACCACCAGCCAATAAAATGCCCTCCAGTACCTTGTGTAACCTCCCCAGCCAATAAACTGCCCTCCAGTACCTTGTGTAACCTCCCCAGCCAAGAACCTGCCCCTTCAGTACCTTGTGTAACCTCCCCAGCCAAGAAAATGCCCTCCAGTACCTGCCCCTCCAGTACCTTGTGTAACCTCCCCAGCCAAGAAACTGCCCTCCAGTACCTTGTGTAACACCACCAGCCAAGAACTGCCCTCCAGTACCTTGTGTAACCTCCCCAGCCAAGAAACTGCCCCCCAGTCCCTTGTGTAACCCCTCCAGCCAAGAAACTGCCCCTCCAGTGCCTTGTGTAACCTCCCCAGCCAAGAAACTGCCCTCCAGTACCTTGTGTAACCTCACCAGCCAAGAAACTGCCTTCCAGTACCTTGTGTAACCTCCCCAGCCAAGAAACTGCCCTCCAGTACCTTGTGTAACACCACCAGCCAAGAACTGCCCTCCAGTACCTTGTGTAACCTCCCCAGCCAAGAAACTGCCCCCCCAGTCCCTTGTGTAACCCCTCCAGCCAAGAAACTGCCCTCCAGTACCTTGTGTAACCTCACCAGCCAAGAGACTGCCCTCCTACCTTGCGTAACCTCACCAGCCAAGAGACTGCCCTCCTACCTTGCGTAACCTCACCAGCCAAGAAACTGCCCCCCCCCCCCCCCCCCGTCCCTTGTGTAACCCCTCCAGCCAAGAAACTGCCCTCCAGTACCTTGTGTAACCTCCCCAACCAAGAAACTGCCCTCCAGTACCTTGTGTAACCCCTCCAGCCAAGAAACTGCCCACCAGTACCTTGTGTACCCTCACCAGCCAAGAAACTGCCCTCCAGTACCTTGTGTAACCTCACCAGCCAAGAAACTGCCCTCCAGTACCTTGTGTAACCTAACCAGCCAAGAAACTGCCCTCCAGTACCTTGTGTAACCTCACCAGCCAAGAAACTGCCCTCCAGTACCTTGTGTAACCTCCCCAGCCAAGAAACTGCCCACCAGTACCTTGTGTAACCTCACCAGCCAAGAAACTGCCCTCCAGTACCTTGTGTAACCTCCCCAGCCAAGAAACTGCCCTCCAGTACCTTGTGTAACCTCACCAGCCAAGAACTTGCCCTCCAGTACCTTGTGTAACCTCACCAGCCAAGAAACTGCCCTCCAGTACCTTGTGTAACCTCCCCAGCCAAGAAACTGCCCTCCAGTACCTTGTATAACCCTACCAGCCAAGAACTTGCCCTCCAGTACCTTGTGTAACCTCCCCAGCCAAGAGACTGCCCTCCAGTACCTTGTGTAACCTCCCCAGCCAAGGAACTACCCTCCAGTACCTTGTGTAACCTAACCAGCCAAGAAACTGCCCACCAGTACCTTGTGTAACCTCACCAGCCAAGAAACTGCCCTCCAGTACCTTGTGTAACCTCACCAGCCAAGAAACTGCCCTCCAGTACCTTGTGTAACCTAACCAGCCAAGATACTACCTTCCAGTACCTTGTGTAACCTCCCCAGCCAAGAAACTGCCCTCCAGTACCTTGTGTAACCTCCCCAGCCAAGAAACTGCCCCTCCAGTACCTTGTGTAACCTCCCCAGCCAAGAGACTGCCCTCCAGTACCTTGTGTAACCTCACCAGCCAAGAAACTGCCCTCCAGTACCTTGTATAACCCTACCAGCCAAGAACTTGCCCTCCAGTACCTTGTGTAACCTCCCCAGCCAGGAAAATGCCCTCCAGTACCTTGTGTAACCTCCCCAGCCAAGAAACTGCCCACCAGTACCTTGTGTAACCTCACCAGCCAAGAAGCTGCCCTCCAGTACCTTGTGTAATCTCCCCAGCCAAGAAACTGCCCTCCAGTACCTTGTGTAACCCTACCAGCCAAGAACTTGCCCTCCAGTACCTTGTATAACCTCCCCAGCCAAGATACTGCCCCTCCAGTCCCTTGTGTAACCCCTCCAGCCAAGAAACTGCCCTCCAGTACCTTGTGTAACCTCACCAGCCAAGAGACTGCCCTCCTACCTTGCGTAACCTCACCAGCCAAGAGACTGCCCTCCTACCTTGCGTAACCTCACCAGCCAAGAAACTGCCCCCCCCCCCCCCCGTCCCTTGTGTAACCCCTCCAGCCAAGAAACTGCCCTCCAGTACCTTGTGTAACCTCCCCAGCCAAGAAACTGCCCTCCAGTACCTTGTGTAACCCCTCCAGCCAAGAAACTGCCCACCAGTACCTTGTGTACCCTCACCAGCCAAGAAACTGCCCTCCAGTACCTTGTGTAACCTCACCAGCCAAGAAACTGCCCTCCAGTACCTTGTGTAACCTAACCAGCCAAGAAACTGCCCTCCAGTACCTTGTGTAACCTCACCAGCCAAGAAACTGCCCTCCAGTACCTTGTGTAACCTCCCCAGCCAAGAAACTGCCCACCAGTACCTTGTGTAACCTCACCAGCCAAGAAACTGCCCTCCAGTACCTTGTGTAACCTCCCCAGCCAAGAAACTGCCCTCCAGTACCTTGTGTAACCTCACCAGCCAAGAACTTGCCCTCCAGTACCTTGTGTAACCTCACCAGCCAAGAAACTGCCCTCCAGTACCTTGTGTAACCTCCCCAGCCAAGAAACTGCCCTCCAGTACCTTGTATAACCCTACCAGCCAAGAACTTGCCCTCCAGTACCTTGTGTAACCTCCCCAGCCAAGAGACTGCCCTCCAGTACCTTGTGTAACCTCCCCAGCCAAGGAACTACCCTCCAGTACCTTGTGTAACCTAACCAGCCAAGAAACTGCCCACCAGTACCTTGTGTAACCTCACCAGCCAAGAAACTGCCCTCCAGTACCTTGTGTAACCTCACCAGCCAAGAAACTGCCCTCCAGTACCTTGTGTAACCTAACCAGCCAAGATACTACCTTCCAGTACCTTGTGTAACCTCCCCAGCCAAGAAACTGCCCTCCAGTACCTTGTGTAACCTCCCCAGCCAAGAAACTGCCCCTCCAGTACCTTGTGTAACCTCCCCAGCCAAGAGACTGCCCTCCAGTACCTTGTGTAACCTCACCAGCCAAGAAACTGCCCTCCAGTACCTTGTATAACCCTACCAGCCAAGAACTTGCCCTCCAGTACCTTGTGTAACCTCCCCAGCCAGGAAAATGCCCTCCAGTACCTTGTGTAACCTCCCCAGCCAAGAAACTGCCCACCAGTACCTTGTGTAACCTCACCAGCCAAGAAGCTGCCCTCCAGTACCTTGTGTAATCTCCCCAGCCAAGAAACTGCCCTCCAGTACCTTGTGTAACCCTACCAGCCAAGAACTTGCCCTCCAGTACCTTGTATAACCTCCCCAGCCAAGATACTGCCCCTCCAGTACCTTGTGTAACCTTCCCAGCCAAGAGACTGCCCTCCAGTACCTTGTGTAACCTCCCCAGCCAAGGAACTACCCTCCAGTACCTTGTGTAACCTCACCAGCCAAGAAACTGCCCTCCAGTACCTTGTGTAACCTCACCCACCAAGATACTGCCCTCTATTTATCACCCAGTAGTGATTGGGGCACCCCTGGCGTGTGCCATTAGATATGGAGAAACTAGAGGAATAGAAGCGAGAGGCATTAGCTATTGCTGATGGATCTGCATTAAGTGCCATGGTAGCTTTGATAAATTCTGGGCCCATACCAAACCTTTGTAAAGTTGCTTCCATGAATCCCCAGTGGACTCGATCAAAGGTCTTCTCTGCATCCAGCGCAAGGAGGAGGGACAGCTTCTGCCTGAGCTCCACAAACCTCAAGAAGTTAAGCTTCCTTCTAGTCCCATCTTGTTCTCTTTCGTGGATCCCACTTGATTTGATGCCGTCACTTCTGATAGGATGGGCATTAGCCGGTTAGCCAAGATGGTAGAGGACAGTTTAGTGTCTAAGAGGAATGGACATTTTGCTGTGTTGGGGGGAGGTGGTGAAGGAACTTTCCTATGTTAGAGGTGGAGGGTTCCAGGGTGTTGGCATCATTCTGTAATTTATAGAAGGCACTATAATATTCTGGAACTATTTTGGCGATTTCTTTGGGGTGAAATGTGGTGCTTTCGGTAGAGAGAATTGGGTAGTTGCAGGACTTGTTTAGCTTGCTTTTGTTTAATGGTTCTAGCCAACAATGCACCAACTTTATTACTTTGCAAATAGATGATCCCAACAATCTATCTCCAAGAGCTTAACGGGAACCTTAAAGAGAACCAGAGATGAAGCAACCTCATGTATTTTACCTTATAAATCAGTGGGAACATGACAGTAAACACCTAATCTGCTCTTTGTTACATTGTTCTCTGTTTAATTTGCCTGTTATCACCTCTAAGATAAGAATCCCGACTAAGCAGTCGGTCTGGCTTTGCTACAGAATAATTATAGCTGAGACTGTGTTCTTTGCTGTCTTCAAGTCCAAGCCTGCCCCCTGCTGGCTTTGCTCAGGAATCATTATAGCTGAGTCATTATAGCAAAGCCAGAATCAATGCTCAGTCCGGGATTCTTATCTCAGCTAGATAACAGACACTTTTAGCAGTGAGGATGGAACAGAGAGCATGGTAAGTGTTTTCTCTAATGTTCCCACTGATTTCCATGGTAAAATACATGAGGGTGCTTCGTCTCTGGTTCACTTTAACTGTGGGCCCAAAAGAGAATTCACTTACCTGGGGCTTTCCCAAGCCTCCTGCAGCCGTCCTGTGCCTGGCACCCGTCCTTCGGTGCCCTCCGGCCTCCCTCCGCGGCTAAGTTTCGTTTTCGGCAGACTGCCAGTCGTCCTCCGGCAAAGCGTCCTCTTCCGCATTTCCCGCCGTAAAGCGCGTCCGCATGACGTGTGTTGCGTCATGCGGACATGCTTTACGGTGGGGAATGCGGAAGAAGAGGACGCTTTTCCGGAGGACGACTGGCCGTCTGCCGAAAATGAAACTTAGCCGCGGAGGGAGGCCGGAGAGCACCGAAGGACCGGCGCCGGGCACAGGACGGCTGCAGGAGGCTTGGGAAAGCCCCAGGTAAGTGAATTTTCTTTTGGGCCCACAGTTAGGGTTCCCTTTAAATGGCCGAATAACCCTTCAGCACTTGTACTGCAAACTGATGTGCACAATGCGTTAGGAAAGATCTCTGCCTGATGATACAGCGTATAGACCCAATGGCCTCAGTGCTCCCCCCCTGTATAGTACTAGACCAGGCTTAGCTGGGAAGTTGGGACCAGTGTTATGTATATGCCTTGCGGCCTCAGTACCATCCTGTATTGAGCAGAAATTTAGGGCAGACTGAAAGTGAACCCCCCTCTCTTTCCATTGTCTGTGTGTTACCCGCTGCCTCTTCCTCGTGTCTCTGGCTGCCTGGCGCGAGTAACATGTTCATTTCTCTGCAGCCCAGCGTCACATACCAGGCCATCACCAAACGGCTGAAAGTACCAGCGGAAGAGGTGAGAAGTGTGAGTATCCTGCCGTCTTCTCAGCCTATGCTTGACGATCTTGTCCAGTATTATGAGATTGATCATATCTCTCTCTCTACGCAGGACACTGGCTCAACGTCCATCCAAGCTGCCGACAGCACAGCCATCAATGGCAGCATCACACCCACAGATAAGAAGTGAGTCTGCCGAACGTGGGCCCCCATCTGTACATAGATCAGCACTCCCCTATCTGGATATAGACCAGCACGCCCCCATTCATACATAGACCAGCGCGCCCCCATCCGTAGATTGCTCAGTCTAAACCTGTCTGTATGCAACGCTGTCCACCCAAAGAGACAAGACGCTGTTGCCCTGTTGCCGAGACGCTGTTGCCCTGTTGCCGAGACGCTGTTGCCCTGTTGCCGAGACGCTGTTGCCCTGTTGCCGAGACGCTGTTGCCCTGTTGCCGAGACGCTGTTGCCCTGTTGCCGAGGCACGAGGCTGCTGCCCTGTTGCCGAGGCACGAGGCTGCTGCCCTGTTGCCGAGGCACGAGGCTGCTGCCCTGTTGCCGAGGCACGAGGCTGCTGCCCTGTTGCCGAGGCACGAGGCTGCTGCCCTGTTGCCGAGGCACGAGGCTGCTGCCCTGTTGCCGAGGCGCGAGGCTGCTGCCCTGTTGCCGAGGCGCGAGGCTGCTGCCCTGTTGCCGAGACGCGACGCTGCTGCCCTGTTGCCGAGACGCACCGCTGCTGCCCTGTTGCCGAGACGCGACGCTGCTGCCCTGTTGCCGAGACGCCCCGCTGCTGCCCTGTTGCCGAGACGCTGCTGCTCTGTTGCCGAGACACGTACTGCTGCTGCCGTTGCCGAGACATGCACCGCTGGTGCCCTGTTGCCGAGACACGCGACGCTGCTGCCCTGTTGCCGAGGCGCGAGGCTGCTGCCCTGTTGCCGAGATCCTGGCTAGTTCTTCTGTCGCTCTGTGTCTGATAGCGGTTATATTGACTGTTGTATTTGTAGGGTGTGTATGTGACCCTCCATACACCAGAGTATAGAGGCAGCTGACTATGGCTGCTGTATGTGTATGGTGGGGTATAGGGGTAGGGCTAGGCTGTAGAGGCAGCTGACTATGGCTGCTGTATGTGTATGGTGGGGTATAGGGGTAGGGCTAGGCTGTAGAGGCAGCTGACTGTGGCTGCTGTATGTGTATGGTGGGGTATAGGGGTAGGGCTAGGCTGTAGAGGCAGCTGACTATGGCTGCTGTATGTGTATGGTGGGGTATAGGGGTAGGGCTAGGCTGTAGAGGCAGCTGACTATGGCTGCTGTATGTGTATGGTGGGGTATAGGGGTAGGGCTAGGCTGTAGAGGCAGCTGACTATGGCTGCTGTATGTGTATGGTGGGGTATAGGGGTAGGGCTAGGCTGTAAAGGCAGCTGACTATGGCTGCTGTATGTGTATGGTGGGGTATAGGGGTAGGGCTAGGCTGTAGAGGCAGCTGACTATGGCTGCTGTATGTGTATGGTGGGGTATAGGGGTAGGGCTAGGCTGTAGAGGCAGCTGACTATGGCTGCTGTATGTGTATGGTGGGGTATAGGGGTAGGGCTAGGCTGTAGAGGCAGCTGACTATGGCTGCTGTATGTGTATGGTGGGGTATAGGGGTAGGGCTAGGCTGTAGAGGCAGCTGACTATGGCTGCTGTATGTGTATGGTGGGGTATAGGGGTAGGGCTAGGCTGTAGAGGCAGCTGACTGTGGCTGCTGTATGTGTATGGTGGGGTATAGGGGTAGGGCTAGGCTGTAGAGGCAGCTGACTATGGCTGCTGTATGTGTATGGTGGGGTATAGGGGTAGGGCTAGGATGTAGAGGCAGCTGACTATGGCTGCTGTATGTGTATGGTGGGGTATAGGGGTAGGGCTAGGCTGTAGAGGCAGCTGACTATGGCTGCTGTATGTGTATGGTGGGGTATAGGGGTAGGGCTAGGCTGTAGAGGCAGCTGACTGTGGCTGCTGTATGTGTATGGTGGGGTATAGGGGTAGGGCTAGGCTGTAGAGGCAGCTGACTATGGCTGGAGTCACCCTGCTGCTTTCATGCTTGTGTGATAACGTCTCTCGTGCTCTCATCTGTGCAGGATCGGGTTCCTGGGCCTGGGGCTGATGGGGAGCGGTATCGTATCTAACCTGCTGAAGATGGGACACACAGTGACCGTATGGAACAGGACCGCAGAGAAGGTAATCCGCTGCCAGGATCGGCTCCGGTAATGACACACAATCCCCATCCTTGTCTCACGCCTTCATGTCTTCCTTGCAGTGTGACCTGTTCACCCAGGAGGGGGCGCACTTAGGCAGGACACCAGCAGAGGTGGTCTCCACCTGTGACATCACATTCGCCTGTGTGGCAGATCCCAAAGCAGCAAAAGATGTAAGTTGGTTGGTTATACCGGCTCTGCAGAGCTGGCCAGGTGTGTTCAGAGCCTGTTCACACAAAGCTAACATTCCTCTTGTAGATGGACAAATCTCCTGCCAGCTGCTTAAAGAGAACCTCTAACAAAAAAAAAACTTCCCCTGGGGGGTACTCACCTCGGGAGGGGGAAGCCTCAGGGTCCCAATGAGGCTTCCCCCATCCCTGTAGCTGCAGGCAGTCCAGCGCTGGCTCCCCCGAAGTGTCCGGCAATCCTCCCCTGACAAGCGCTGATATATTTATCTTCCCTGGCTCCAGCGGGGGCGCTGTTGCAGCTCTCCGCACGGAGATAGGCGAAAATAGCTGATCTCTGTCGGGTCCGCTCTACTGCGCAGGAGACGTGCCCGACATCGATCGGCTATTTCCGCCCATCTCCGAGTGGAGAGCCGATACTGCGCTTGTGCTGGGGCCAGGAAGGTAAATATTTACATCCCCGCTGTTCGGAGGGGCACAGTGAGACCGCCGTGGACCCGAGGAGGACGGGGAAGACTCAATAGGATCTGGAGGCTTCCTCTGCCCGGGGATGTGTACCCCTCGGGGAGTTTTCTCATTACAGGTTTTCTTTAAAGGGCAATCTGAGCGCCATATGGAGGCTGCCATACTTACTTTGCAACTTTGCACAGTCTCTACACTCAGATTAGGTACAATTGAGTACAATCCTGCAGCACCAAAGGGAGAAGTATCGGCTCAGTTCTGATGTGACGCATGGACACTTTTCTTTCTTTTTTTGCTGCTTGTATATCGAGACTTTTCTTCTACATCAATATCACAATTTCACATAACTGTTTGCTTGTATAGCAGAGCACTCTTAAACCAAGTTACTCTATCCAAGGGTTTACTGTACTTCCTTTTAAACAATGCAGATAACCTGGCTGTCCTGCTGATCCTCTGCCTCTAATACATTTAGCCACAGCCCCTGAACAAGCATGCAGCAGATCAGGTGACTGAAGTGTGACTGGATTAGCTGCATGCTGGTTTCAGGTGTGTGATTCAGACACTACTGCATCCAAAGAGATCAGCAGGGCTTCCAGGAAACTGGTATTGTGTAACAGGAAATACATATGGCAGCCTCCATATCCCTCTCACTCCAGTTGTCCTATAATATCAGTGCTGAGAATTTATATGAATCGTGTAATGCAGAGATACAGAATCAGTGATATAATCCTACACACAGTAATATAATGGTATCATGCTGACGCTGTCTCTAGCTGGTGTTACAGGTGGGGGTGGGAGGAGCTTCCTCTTGCAGGAGGGAAGCCATGTTGCATCATGCTGACGCTGTCTCTGTGTGTCTCTAGCTGGTGTTACAGGTGGGGGTGGGAGGAGCTTCCTCTTGCAGGAGGGAAGCCATGTTGTATCATGCTGACGCTGTCTCTGTGTGTCTCTAGCTGGTGTGGGAGGAGCTTCCTCTTGCAGGAGGGAAGCCATGTTGTATCATGCTGACGCTGTCTCTGTGTGTCTCTAGCTGGTGTGGGAGGAGCTTCCTCTTGCAGGAGGGAAGCCATGTTGTATCATGCTGACGCTGTCTCTGTGTGTCTCTAGCTGGTGTGGGAGGAGCTTCCTTTTGCAGAAGGGAAGCCATGTTGTATCATGCTGACGCTGTCTCTGTGTGTCTCTAGCTGGTGTTACAGGTGGGTGTGGGAGGAGCTTCCTCTTGCAGGAGGGAAGCCATGTTGTATCACGCTGACGTTGTCTCTGTGTGTCTCTAGCTGGTGTTACAGGTGGGGTGGGAGGAGCTTCCTCTTGCAGGAGGGAAGCCATGTTGTATCATGCTGACGCTGTCTCTGTGTGTCTCTAGCTGGTGTTACAGGTGGGTGTGGGAGGAGCTTCCTCTTGCAGGAGGAAGCCATGTTGTATCATGCTGACGCTGTATCTGTGTGTCTCTAGCTGGTGTGGGAGGAGCTTCCTCTTGCAGGAGGGAAGCCATGTTGTATCACGCTGACGTTGTCTTTGTGTGTCTCTAGCTGGTGTTACAGGTGGGGGTGGGAGGAGCTTCCTCTTGCAGTAGGGAAGCCATGTTGTATCATGCTGATGCTGTCTCTGTGTGTCTCTTGCTAGTGTTACAGGTGGGGGTGGGAGGAGCTTCCTCTTGCAGGAGGGAAGCCATGTTGTATCACGCTGACGTTGTCTCTGTGTGTCTCTAGCTGGTGTTACAGGTGGGGGTGGGAGGAGCTTCCTCTTGCAGGAGGGAAGCCATGTTGTATCATGCTGACGCTGTCTCTGTGTGTCTCTAGCTGGTGTTACAGGTGGGTGTGGGAGGAGCTTCCTCTTGCAGGAGGGAAGCCATGTTGTATCATGCTGACGCTGTCTCTGTGTGTCTCTAGCTGGTGTTACAGGTGGGTGTGGGAGGAGCTTCCTCTTGCAGGAGGGAAGCCATGTTGTATCATGCTGACGCTGTCTCTGTGTGTCTCTAGCTGGTGTTCCAGGTGGGTGTGGGAGGAGCTTCCTCTTGCAGGAGGGAAGCCATGTTGTATCATGCTGACGCTGTCTCTGTGTGTCTCTAGCTGGGGTTACAGGTGGGTGTGGGAGGAGCTTCCTCTTGCAGGAGGGAAGCCATGTTGTATCACGCTGACGTTGTCTTTGTGTGTCTCTAGCTGGTGTTACAGGTGGGGGTGGGAGGAGCTTCCTCTTGCAGTAGGGAAGCCATGTTGTATCATGCTGACACTGTCTCTGTGTGTCTCTAGCTGGTGTTACAGGTGGGGGTGGGAGGAGCTTCCTCTTGCAGGAGGGAAGCCATGTTGTATCATGCTGACGCTGTCTCTGTGTGTCTCTAGCTGGTGTTACAGGTGGGGGTGGGAGGAGCTTCCTCTTGCAGGAGGGAAGCCATGTTGTATCATGCTGACGCTGTCTCTGTGTGTCTCTAGCTGGTGTTACAGGTGGGGTGGGAGGAGCTTCCTCTTGCAGGAGGGAAGCCATGTTGTATCATGCTGACGCTGTCTCTGTGTGTCTCTAGCTGGTGTTACAGGTGGGGGTGGGAGGAGCTTCCTCTTGCAGGAGGGAAGCCATGTTGTATCATGCTGACGCTGTCTCTGTGTGTCTCTAGCTGGTGTTACAGGTGGGGGTGGGAGGAGCTTCCTCTTGCAGGAGGGAAGCCATGTTGTATCATGCTGACGCTGTCTCTGTGTGTCTCTAGCTGGTGTTACAGGTGGGGTGGGAGGAGCTTCCTCTTGCAGGAGGGAAGCCATGTTGTATCATGCTGACGCTGTCTCTGTGTGTCTCTAGCTGGTTTTACAGGTGGGGGTGGGAGGAGCTTCATCTTGCAGGAGGGAAGCCATGTTGTATTATGCTGACGCTGTCTCTGTGTGTCTCTAGCTGGTGTGGGAGGAGCTTCCTCTTGCAGGAGGGAAGCCATGTTGTATCATGCTGACGCTGTCTCTGTGTGTCTCTAGCTGGTGTTACAGGTGGGGTGGGAGGAGCTTCCTCTTGCAGGAGGGAAGCCATGTTGTATCATGCTGACGCTGTCTCTGTGTGTCTCTAGCTGGTGTTACAGGTGGGGTGGGAGGAGCTTCCTCTTGCAGGAGGGAAGCCATGTTGTATCATGCTGACGCTGTCTCTGTGTGTCTCTAGCTGGTTTTACAGGTGGGGGTGGGAGGAGCTTCATCTTGCAGGAGGGAAGCCATGTTGTATTATGCTGACGCTGTCTCTGTGTGTCTCTAGCTGGTGTGGGAGGAGCTTCCTCTTGCAGGAGGGAAGCCATGTTGTATCATGCTGACGCTGTCTCTGTGTGTCTCTAGCTGGTGTGGGAGGAGCTTCCTCTTGCAGGAGGGAAGCCATGTTGTATCATGCTGACGCTGTCTCTGTGTGTCTCTAGCTGGTGTTACAGGTGGGGTGGGAGGAGCTTCCTCTTGCAGGAGGGAAGCCATGTTGTATCATGCTGACGCTGTCTCTGTGTGTCTCTAGCTGGTTTTACAGGTGGGGGTGGGAGGAGCTTCATCTTGCAGGAGGGAAGCCATGTTGTATTATGCTGACGCTGTCTCTGTGTGTCTCTAGCTGGTGTGGGAGGAGCTTCCTCTTGCAGGAGGGAAGCCATGTTGTATCATGCTGACGCTGTCTCTGTGTGTCTCTAGCTGGTGTTACAGGTGGGGTGGGAGGAGCTTCCTCTTGCAGGAGGGAAGCCATGTTGTATCACGCTGACGTTGTCTCTGTGTGTCTCTAGCTGGTGTGGGAGGAGCTTCCTCTTGCAGGAGGGAAGCCATGTTGTATCATGCTGACGCTGTCTCTGTGTGTCTCTAGCTGGTGTTACAGGTGGGGTGGGAGGAGCTTCCTCTTGCAGGAGGGAAGCCATGTTGTATCACGCTGACGCTGTCTCTGTGTGTCTCTAGCTGGTGTTGGGGCCCAGCGGCGTCCTACAGGGGATCCGTCCAGGGAAATGTTACGTCGATATGTCCACCGTAGATCCAGAAACAGTCATTGAATTAGCGCAGGTAAGTTCGCTCTGCAGTGTTGCGTTGTTTTTTTTGTTTTTATTTTAATAAGAAACCACCAGTTTTTATCACTGAATAAATGCTGCATGTTTTCCACAACACTTTCCTTTACCCCCCTGATCACTGCGCTACATTCACTCCCCGCTATTACAGCATCCAGCAATACTCCAGCCATTGCGATTGATTGCTCCAGCGATTTATAATTTTGCTGGCGGTTTTATGACACGTTTGTGTTTCTGAGTACACCCCAGACTTTTGTTCTTTCTCCTCCAGGTAATTGTGTCCCGAGGGGGGCGTTTCCTGGAAGCCCCTGTGTCGGGTAACCAGCAGTTAGCCAACGATGGGATGCTGATCATCGTGGCGGCAGGAGACCATGGCGTGTATGAAGATTGCAGCAGCTGTTTCAAGGCCATGGGGAAGACCTCCTTCTTCCTGGGTACGGATAAACCTTCTCTAGGGCAGGGATAAGGGCTAGTCACTGCCTGTACACCACCGGGGTCACACACAAGGCCATGGGGAGATCTCCTCCTTCCTGGGTACAGATAAACGCTCTCTGTGGCAGGGATAAGGGCTAGTCACTGCCTGTACACCACAGGGGTCATACACAAGGCCATGGGGAGACCTCCTTCTTCCTGGGTACAGATAAACACTCTCTGGGGCAGGGATAAGGGCTAGTCACTGCCTGTGCACCGCAGGGGTCACACACAAAGCTATGGGGAGACCTCCTCCTTCCTGGGTACAGATAAACGCTCTCTGGGGCAGGGATAAGGGCTAGTCACTGCCTGTACACCACAGGGGTCACACACGAGGTCATGGGGAGACCTCCTCCTTCCTGGGTGTGGATAAATGCTCTCTGGGGCAGGGATAAGGGCTAGTCACTGCCTGTACACCGCAGGGGTCACACACAAGGCCATGGGGGAGACCTCCTCCTTCCTGGGGAGGGATAAACATTCTCTGGGGCAGGGATAAGGGCTAGTCACTGCCTGTACACCACAGGGGTCACACACAAGGCCATGGGGAAGACCTCCTCCTTCCTGGGGAGGGATAAACATTCTCTAGGACAGGGATAAGGGCTAGTCACTGCCTGTACACCACAGGGGTCACACACAAGGCCATGGGGAAGACCTCCTCCTTCCTGGGGAGGGATAAACATTCTCTAGGACAGGGATAAGGGCTAGTCACTGCCTGTACACCACAGGGGTCACACACAAGGCCATGGGGAGACCTCCTTCTTCCTGGGGAGGGATAAACGCTCTCTGGGGCAGGGATAAGGGCTAGTCACTGCCTGTACACCACAGGGGTCATACACAAGGCTATGGGGAGACCTTCTCCTCTCCTTCCTGGGTACAGATAAATGCTCTCTGGGGCAGGGATAAGGGCTAGCACTGCCTGTACACCACAGGGGTCACACACAAGGCCATAGGGAAGACCTCTTTCTTCCTGGGTACAGATAAACGCTCTCTGGGGCAGGGATAAGGGCTAGTCACTGCCTGTACACCACAGGGGTCACACACAAGGCCATGGGGAAGACCTCCTTCTTCCTGGGTACAGATAAACGCTCTCTGGGGCAGGGATAAGAGCTAGTCACTGCCTGTAGACCACAGGGGTCACACACAAGGCCATGGGGGAGACCTCCTCCTTCCTGGGTACAGATAAACGCTCTCTGGGGCAGGGATAAGTGCTAGTCACTGCCTGTAGACCACAGGGGTCACACACAAGGCCATGGGGAGACCTCCTCCTTCCTGGATACAGATAAACGCTCTCAGGGGCAGGGATAAGGGCTAGTCACTGCCTGTACACCACAGGGGTCACACACAAGGCCATGGGGAAGACCTCCTTCTTCCTGGGTATGGATAAACGCTCTCTGGGGCAGGGATAAGGGCTAGTTACTGCCTGTAGACCACAGGGGTCATACACAAGGCCATGGGGAGACCTCCTTCTTCCTGGGTACAGATAAACGCTCTCTGGGGCAGGGATAAGGGCTAGTCACTGCCTGTGCACCGCAGGGGTCACACACAAAGCTATGGGGAGACCTCCTCCTTCCTGGGTACAGATAAACGCTCTCTGGGGCAGGGATAAGGGCTAGTCACTGCCTGTACACCACAGGGGTCACACACGAGGTCATGGGGAGACCTCCTCCTTCCTGGGTGTGGATAAATGCTCTCTGGGGCAGGGATAAGGGCTAGTCACTGCCTGTACACCGCAGGGGTCACACACAAGGCCATGGGGGAGACCTCCTCCTTCCTGGGGAGGGATAAACATTCTCTGGGGCAGGGATAAGGGCTAGTCACTGCCTGTACACCACAGGGGTCACACACAAGGCCATGGGGAAGACCTCCTCCTTCCTGGGGAGGGATAAACATTCTCTAGGACAGGGATAAGGGCTAGTCACTGCCTGTACACCACAGGGGTCACACACAAGGCCATGGGGAAGACCTCCTCCTTCCTGGGGAGGGATAAACATTCTCTAGGACAGGGATAAGTGCTAGTCACTGCCTGTACACCACAGGGGTCACACACAAGGCCATGGGGAGACCTCCTCCTTCCTGGGGAGGGATAAACGCTCTCTGGAGCAGGGATAAGGGCTAGTCACTGCCTGTACACCACAGGGGTCATACACAAGGCTATGGGGAGACCTTCTCCTCTCCTTCCTGGGTACAGATAAATGCTCTCTGGGGCAGGGATAAGGGCTAGCACTGCCTGTACACCACAGGGGTCACACACAAGGCCATAGGGAAGACCTCTTTCTTCCTGGGTACAGATAAACGCTCTCTGGGGCAGGGATAAGGGCTAGTCACTGCCTGTACACCACAGGGGTCACACACAAGGCCATGGGGAAGACCTCCTTCTTCCTGGGTACAGATAAACGCTCTCTGGGGCAGGGATAAGGGCTAGTCACTGCCTGTACACCACAGGGGTCATACACAAGGCTATGGGGAGACCTCCTCCTTCCTGGGTATGGATAAACACTCTCTGGGGCAGGGATAAGGGCTAGTCACTGCCTGTACACCACAGGGGTCACACACAAGGCCATGGGGAGACCTCCTCCTTCCTGGGTACAGATAAATGCTCTCTGGGGCAGGGATAAGGGCTAGTCACTGCCTGTACACCACAGTGGTCACACACAAGGCCATGGGAGAGACCTCCTCCTTCCTGGGTGCAGATAAACTCTGGGGCAGGGATAAGGGCTAGTCACTGCCTGTACACCACAGGGGTCACACACAAGGCTATGGGGAGACCTCCTCCTTCCTGGGTACAAATAAATGCTCTCTGGGGCAGGGATAAGGGCTAGTCACTGCCTGTACACCACAGGGGTCACACACAAGGCCATGGGAGAGACCTCCTCCTTCCTGGGTATGGATAAACGCTCTCTGGGGCAGGGATAAGGGCTAGTCACTGCCTGTACACCACAGGGGTCACACACAAGGCCATGGGGAGACCTCCTCCTTCCTGGTTACAGATAAACACTCTCTGGGGCAGGGATAAGGGCTAGTCACTGCCTGTACACCGCAGGGGTCACACACAAGGCCATGGGGGAGACCTCCTCCTTCCTGGGTACAGATAAACGCTCTCTGGGGCAGGGATAAGTGCTAGTCACTGCCTGTAGACCACAGGGGTCACACACATGGCCATGGGGAGACCTCCTCCTTCCTGAATACAGATAAACGCTCTCAGGGGCAGGGATAAGGGCTAGTCACTGCCTGTACACCACAGGGGTCACACACAAGGCCATGGGGGAGACCTCCTCCTTCCTGGGTACAGATAAACGCTCTCTGGGGCAGGGATAAGTGCTAGTCACTGCCTGTAGACCACAGGGGTCACACACAAGGCCATGGGGAGACCTCCTCCTTCCTGGGTATGGATAAACGCTCTCTGGGGCAGGGATAAGGGCTAGTCACTGCCTGTACACCACAGGGGTCACACACAAGGCCATGGGGAGACCTCCTCCTTCCTGGTTACAGATAAACGCTCTCAGGGGCAGGGATAAGGGCTAGTCACTGCCTGTACACCACAGGGGTCACACACAAGGCCATGGGGGAGACCTCCTCCTTCCTGGGTACAGATAAACGCTCTCTGGGGCAGGGATAAGTGCTAGTCACTGCCTGTAGACCACAGGGGTCACACACAAGGCCATGGGGAGACCTCCTCCTTCCTGGGTATGGATAAACGCTCTCTGGGGCAGGGATAAGGGCTAGTCACTGCCTGTACACCACAGGGGTCACACACAAGGCCATGGGGAGACCTCCTCCTTCCTGGTTACAGATAAACACTCTCTGGGGCAGGGATAAGTGCTAGTCACTGCCTGTAGACCACAGGGGTCACACACAAGGCCATGGGGAGACCTCCTCCTTCCTGGTTACAGATAAACACTCTCTGGGGCAGGGATAAGTGCTAGTCACTGCCTGTAGACCACAGGGGTCACACACAAAGCCATGGGGAGACCTCCTCCTTCCTGGCGCTCTGTGGGGCAGGGATAAGGGCTAGTCACTGCCTGTAGACCACAGGGGTCACACACATGGCCATGGGGAGACCTCCTCCTTCCTGGATACAGATAAACGCTCTCTGGGGCAGGGATAAGTGCTAGTCACTGCCTGTAGACCACAGGGGTCACACACATGGCCATGGGGAGACCTCCTCCTTCCTGGATACAGATAAACGCTCTCAGGGGCAGGGATAAGGGCTAGTCACTGCCTGTACACCACAGGGGTCACACACAAGGCTATGGGGAGACCTCCTCCTTCCTGGGTATGGATAAACGCTCTCTGGGGCAGGGATAAGGGCTAGTCACTGCCTGTACACCACAGGGGTCACACACAAGGCCATGGGGAAGACCTCCTCCTTCCTGGGTACAGATAAACACTCTCTGGGGCAGGGATAAGGGCTAGTCACTGCCTGTACACCACAGGGGTCACACACAAGGCCATGGGGAAGACCTCCTCCTTCCTGGGTACAGATAAACGCTCTCTGGGGCAGGGATAAGTGCTAGTCACTGCCTGTAGACCACAGGGGTCACACACAAGGCCATGGGGGAGACCTCCTCCTTCCTGGGTACAGATAAACGCTCTCTGGGGCAGGGATAAGTGCTAGTCACTGCCTGTAGACCACAGGGGTCACACACAAAGCCATGGGGAGACCTCCTCCTTCCTGGCGCTCTGTGGGGCAGGGATAAGGGCTAGTCACTGCCTGTACACCACAGGGGTCACACACAAGGCTATGGGGAGACCTCCTCCTTCCTGGATACAGATAAACGCTCTGTGGGGCAGGGATAAGGGCTAGTCACTGCCTGTACACCACAGGGGTCACACACAAGGCCATGGGGGAGACCTCCTTCCTGGGTACAGATAAACGCTCTCTGGGGCAGGGATAAGGGCTAGTCACTGCCTGTACACCACAGGGGTCACACACAAGGCCATGGGGGAGACCTCCTTCCTGGGTATGAATAAACGTAACATTTGCATCAACATAAAATGATTAGTTTCCTATTGAGCTTTTCTAGTCGGTAACAATCTACAGTCAGCACAACCATTTGTCATTGTTTTCCTGTGACTGTTCCCAAAACCACCATTGTGGCCACAGCGCGTCTGTCCCACCGAGAGGAAGGGAAGGGGAATTGGTGAGATAGGAGCTCAGACAGTGATAACAGATTGGGAATGGCTGTAGGCTTTCACTGTTAGCAATAAAGTTTTCGGGCACAGCTGGGCTGTGGGCGGAGCTGGGCTGTGGGCGGAGCTGGGCTGTGGGCAGAGCTGGGCTGTGGGTAGAGCTGAGCTGTGGGAGGAGCTGATCTGTGGGTGGAGCCGGGCTGTAGGTAGACGCTGCTGATATATAGTTTTGGGCGGAGGTGGGTGGGGCTGTGCTGTAGGCAGGGCTGGGCTGTGGGCAGAGCCGGGCTGTAGGCAGACGCTGCTGATATAAAGTTTTGGGCGGAGGTGGGTGGGGCTGTGCTGTAGGCAGGGCTGGGCTGTGGGCAGAGCCGGGCTGTAGGCAGACGCTGCTGATATAAAGTTTTGGGCGGAGGTGGGTGGGGCTGTGCTGTAGGCAGGGCTGGGCTGTGGGCAGAGCTGGGCTGTAGGCAGACGCTGCTGATATAAAGTTTTGGGCGGAGGTGGGTGGGGCTGTGCTGTAGGCAGGGCTGGGTTGTGGGCAGAGCTGGGCTGTAGGCAGACGCTGCTGATATAAAGTTTTGGGCAGAGCTGTGCTGTAGACAGGGCTGGGCTATAGGTGGAGCTGTTAGTAGAGCTGAGCTGTGTGAGGAGCTGACCTGTAGACAGACGCTGCTGATATAAAGTTTTGGGTGGAGGTGGGTGGTGCTGTGCTGTGGGTGGAGCTGTGCTGTAGGCAGGGCTGGGCTGTGGGAGGAGCTGAGCTGTAGGCAGACGGTGGTGATATTGCCGCAGGACTGTCGCTCATGCTGCCCCTGTGTTTCTCTTCCAGGTGAGGCCGGTAACGCCACCAGGATGATGCTGATCCTGAACATGATACAGGGCAGCTTCATGGCCACGATAGCGGAGGGAATGACCCTGGCGCAGGTGACCGGCCAATCCCAACAGACTCTCCTGGACATCCTAAACCAGGGACAGATCTCCAGCGTCTTCCTGGACCAAAAGTGCCAAAGTAAGTCTGCCTGGTGACTCCTCCTTGCTCATTATGCATATAGAAACAGATAGCGTGCATCTTCCGTCTTAAGCATATAGATTTATTGCCAGTGTTAAACATCATCATTGGATTCTGTGCATTACATATTCCATGACCGCATACAAAGCTTGCAAAGTATCGTGCATGTGTGGTACCTTGCTGTATCCTGTGCGGGCCTGTCAGCGTGGGAGGTGGGAGTGAGGGACTGATGTGGGCCTAGCGACGGCCGTTTCGCGTCCTCCTGGACGCTTGGTCACGCCGTGTTCCACTGCCTCCTCCTTGCTCTCCGGTGATTTTCGCACGGCGCTGGGATGTGTGACGACGCCAGCATTGTGCACGTCTCAGTCAGCGGATAACGCTGTGCAGAGCAGCTCAGCACCATTAGAGGGAGCCAGGGAAATATACGTTCCACGTGGCGCTTCATGTGACTCCGATGCTTGTGGCTTGGAAGGAGGAAGCTTCAGAGACGCATGAAGTCCCACGTGGAGCACCACGCCCTGACTCTCCACTCATACTGATGCTGAGCTGCTTTGGATGGCATTATTCGGGTTTCTGAATAAGGAGCCCTGGACTCGAACAACAAACCTGTCTCTGTCACATTTTCCAGGACGCGGGGGGCCGGGACTGCGGTGACGCGGGGGGCCGGGACTGCGGTGACGCGGGGGGCCGGGACTGCGGTGACGCGGGGGGCCGGGACTGCGGTGACGCGGGGGGCCGGGACTGCGGTGACGCGGGGGGCCGGGACTGCGGTGACGCGGGGGGCCGGGACTGCGGTGACGCGGGGGGCCGGGACTGCGGTGACGCGGGGTGCCGGGACTGCGGTGACGCGACTGAGGTGACATGGGGGCCGAACCTGTGGTGACGCGGGGTGCCAAGCCTAAGGTGACGTGGGGACCGATCCTGCGGTGACGCGGGGTGCTGAGCCTGAGGTGTCATGGGGGCCGAACGCGGGGTGCCGAGCTGCGGTGACGTGGGGGCCGAACCTGTGGTGACGCGACTGCGGTGACGCGGGGTGCTGAGCCTGAGGTGACGTGGGGGCCGAACCTGTGGTGGCGTGTCGCTGATTATTGTCGTCCCATGTGTACCATGGCTGCCAATGTCTCGTTCTGACCTTGACTGTCTTCTTCCAGATATCCTGCAGGGGAACTTCAAACCAGACTTCTATCTGAAGTACATCCAGAAAGACCTGAGGCTAGCCATCGCCATGGGAGACTCCATGAACCACCCGACTCCAATGGCTGCCGCAGCCAATGAGGTGAGACTGTCGGCTGCTGCGCTAGTCCGAACTGAAAGGAAACGTACAGCATTTTCTGTTCAGTGGGGGAAGAGAGGTGTGAGTAATCGTGAAAATGCTGTGGCGGAGCTATGGAGGGGCGGGGTCCAGGGGGTCTGTATCTCCTTGCTCTAAAGCAAGGGGGTAACCTGATAATTAGGGGGGCGGGCATTGGGGAAGGGGGTGCAGCCTCTTTTTTTATCTACTTCCCTTTCTAATGTAACCACTTCATGCAATAAGGGCTCAGATACACGTGTGCAAGAGCATGGCCCGCCTCCCGTGGCAGGAAAGAGCAGGCCCGCCTCCCGTGGCAGGAAGAGCAGGCCCGCCTCCCGTGGCAGGAAGAGCAGGCCCGCCTCCCGTGGCAGGAAGAGCAGACCCGCCTCCCGTGGCAGGAAGAGCACGCCCGCTCCCGTGGCACTTGTCATGTGAAAATTAGAAAGTGTGAAACATAAAAAAAAAGTGTATTCTTTGCATGTACATCTAATCTTCCCCTGGAAAATGCCTATAAAATATAATACTTAAAAAATATTACCCAATGAAGAAAAAAAAAATATATGTAGCACTTTGTTGGCACAAGTAATAAAAAGTTATTGCTGTATTGATAGCAATACAGCTAAAATTCCAAAATTCTCCGGAATCTTAAAGGACAACGTTAACGAAGTATATGGAGGCTGCCATATTTATATCCTTTTAAACAATACCAGTTGCCTGGCTGTCCTGTTGATCCTCTGTCTCTAAAGCTACATACACACACCTGATCTCTTCACCCGTCAGACCTGCCTACGGGGCGCCCATTCTGACGACTGTTTCCCCCTGTGTACAGTCTGTCCTCAGGCTGATAAGGCTGGTTTTGACTGATCCGCTCAGCTTGTACTCACGTGCAACTGTCGGCAGAACGACCAGGGCGGTCTGACGGACCGTTTTTTTTTTTTTTTAAAGTGCCTCGTGTGTACTCTCCTTAAGGCTTTTAGCCATAGACCCTAATCAAGCATGCAGCAGATCAGGTGTTTCTGACATTATTGTCCGATGTGACAAGATTAACTGCATGCTTGTTTCTGGTGTTATTCAGACGCTACTGCAGCCAAACAGACCAGAAGGCTGCTAGGCAACTAGTATTGCTTAAAAGGAAATAAATATGGCAGCCTACATATCCCTTAAAGGACAACTGTAGTGAGAAGAATAATAGCCCAGAAAGCAAAGTAGTTAACTACAAAAAATGAGACATTGATCTCCCCTAACCCTTCTCATTAGTAAGGCAAGATGACCGTTCTGTTTGACCTGACATCTCTCTGATTGTTATTTCTGTCTGCCTTGCAGGTCTACAAAAGAGCGAAAGCATTGGACCAATCAGACAACGACATGTCCGCTGTGTACAGGGCCTACATCCACTAGTCTATCTCCGTTTCATTGTCAAGAATTAAAGTTAATATTTCTGTACCTTGTTTTTAACACACCACCGGCCCATCTCTGTCTCCTCCTCCGCAGACGTTCTTGCCTCTCTCTGCATTCTGCCGTGGTCCTTGTGAATTGTCCACACGTCTGGTCAGGCTGCACCACCAGAGGAAAGCTTGCTGCCGGTCCTCTCCAGCCTTGCACTAAAGGAGACACTTCATAAGAGAGCTTTGGTTAAGTGACGTATCCACCAAGAGGACATTCTGACCTGCAAGACCTCCGTTGCTTGCCAGTCTTTCCTCGTCTTTACCGCTGAAGGACATCTGAACGTTGACTTGTAGACACCAGCAAGAAGATGTGTCCTGCAGATGACTACTTTTCTTGGAAGAGCCTCTGCCTAGCTGTACAATACGCAATCTTATTTTATTTTTGTTTTGTACAACCCTTTGCTTTGCCCTCACCTCCATCACCATAACACATGCAATGGTTGGGCCTCACCTCTGGTCACTTGTCTTCTCCTAACTTACAATGTGGAAGTCTCCTCCTGGAACCTCCTGGCATTCTTCCTGAATGACAACGGTTGGCTTTAGCAGATTGGCTGCTGGAAACTCTAACCAGCCACTCTGCAATAGCTGGGGAACCGCAGATACTTTGCATCCGGTCTGATGATGAAGAGTGCCAGGGGGGTTCTTCTGTAGGTTCTATTTCATGTGTTCTGATCTGCTGTGCAGTAATTGTGATCCTGAAGCTTCTTATGAAGGATCTCCAGAGGTTTCCCCACGGGGGGGGGGGGGGGGGGGAACCGCTAGACGCCGGGCACGATGGTGATGAGAGGCCGCTCCTATCTGCCGCTGTTGCGGTTCATTGATGGGACATGGATCGCTTCCCAATACACAAGCAGATTAATGAGATTTTCCTAAGTTTATAAGCAAGTGCTCCTACAGACCTTCTCTGTACACAATGATGATTAGGCAGTAAAAACTGGTGCAAGTCTACTTTTGGGGACCCAGCAGGAAACCTCATAGGGAACAGTTCTCCCATCACAGTATGAAGCGTTGTGATTGGCCAAATATGCTAGGCGTGGTTTATTACAACCTACTAGAAACCTACCAGTTGGAGAGGGCACTGTCCACCCAATGATGTTAGCAGAATTTCCCTGGGGTGTCCTGCTGGGTCCCCTGAACTAGACTTACGCCTAAAAGGTTGCATCCCTGGCTTGGGTCATGTTGGACCATAACAAGGGTTGCAGTGAGGATGCACTGATGACCCAAGAAAGGGTTGCAAATGCTTCCCACTAAATAGCATGATAATGGCAAAATATGAGGCCTGGCTTGTGTAATCTCCACCCCTGAGGAGTGTCAGTGGAATATATATATGGGGCTCGGAGGGGAGGAAGCGAGAAGACATTACCTCCAGCAGCTGTAGGCACCGGGGAATGAGGAGCCTCCGATCCTTCAAAGGAAGGTTCAGCATCTTCTTACTCTTTCATGGCTACTGTATAGCAAATTGGAAGATGTGAAATTGTCTCCACTTGTCCTTTGACTGTTGTAATTGGGAAAGGGCAGCCACAGATGAAGGGCAGGTCCCCCGGGGAAAAGGTGTTACTTAGTTACCAATAGCTCTCTTCTAAGTTGAGATTGCCCCTGTGATCAGTGATTGAACAAGCTGCCTGATTGGCTGAGCACACTTGGGCTGGTCCGTGCCACTTCCACGTTCTCTCGCTGCCACGCCCGTGGTTATCCGATCAGCAAGATGGGAATCCTCTGAGCTGATGCTGTCGTGTTGTAAGTTGCATGCAGTGTGCTGTTGGGTCAGTTAGTTTCAGTTGCCCCCAGTGACGAGTGGCTTGTAAGTTTTATCAGCTCAGAAAGGTTCACCCTGAGCCCCAGTTGGTTCCTGAAGTCATGAAAACGTCCCTCACAACGCTCATCCATAGTCTGGCCAGTGCATGGCTGTGTAGAGCCACTAGCTGAACGTGACCTAGGGACAGATTTTTCTTCTAATAGTGCATACACACATGCAATTTTGATTGGCCAGTCACTGACCAATTTTATAACTTCTGTGCAGTATGAGGGCCAACAGATTATGTATTCTCTGAACAGATTCTGTAGGCAAGCTCATACTACATGGAATTGATAAAATTGGCCAATTTCAATTGGGTGTATGTACCAGGCTTTAGGGTCTGCTGGAGATGGAGGCAAGATTACCATGTATGCTGTTTTTTCTAAGTGATGAATTTGCCAGACAGGCTTTGTAAGGACCGCTCAGTGAGTGGAGTTGGTTACTTGCCGTTGGTTTTGAGATGTTATTCTCCAGGCTTTCGATTTTCCGCTGTCCCGACCTCAGAGAGCCGGTAGTCCTTTCTTTATTAATGGCAGCTAAAAATTCCATCTTCTGTTTAAAAAAAAAAAAAAAAAAAAAAAAGAGGAAAAAAAATACAGATGATTTTCTTTTTTGCTTAAGAAAACTTTTTTTTTTAAAATAGTTTTTATTTATTGAAGTTTTTATTACGCAGTTTTATTGTACGCTTTTAGTTTGGGCTTTTAGTTTCTTGTAATGGACAAACTTGGCTTCTGTTTTGTGCGTTTTTTTTTTTTTTTTTTAGTTTGGCGATATTCTGAGGACGGCGAGGCGGTTTTCTGGGCGTTGGGGGTTAAATCTAAAATCGTTTCAGGTTGGCAGTTTTGGAGCGTGATTGGCAGTTTTGTGATTCCGTGTAAAACGCTTTGACCGACGGCGTCATCTCAAAGACGGGAAGATCAAATCTGGAGACTGACGAAAATAAAGATCGTTTCTTAAAATGCTACATCAGATATTTGTTCTCTTCATTTTGGATAAGTTGTATACGTTTTAGAAACTTGATGATTTTGTTCCTGTGACCTTTTGTGATTTTTCCTTTCCTTTCGGTGACAGCAGGACAGGAACAGATGATAAATCCTCCTAACGGGGGCACACTGCTGCCAGTTACTTTATTTGTCCTTTGGTAGGCAGTTAGCACCTCTGTCAAGTTTTATTTGTCTGAGATGCTGTTGGGGAGTTTTGCCTAAGTTTCCACTAGAAGCATGCAAGTCGCATGTGAAATTTTGCATGCAAATACAAAAATACACGTTTATCATTTTTAAGTGCAATCACACCGTTTTTTCTTTGATGTGGTTGTTACAAAGGAAGTTGTATTGGTAATGTTTGCGATAATTGCATCACACGCGATTTTCCTGCACGCGACGTGCGAAAAATAGCAACATGGTGGTGTTTTTTTCTTGGATGGGATTTTTGCATCTAATGGAAAAAAAGCTCATAGTAATTCAATGCTGTGTGAATCTGTGTGCTGAAAAACCGCCCAAATTTGCAACTAGTGGAACCAGGCGCTTTCCCGTTACGTCTTTCGTGGTGATATGCGGGGGGGTCACAGGGTAGCCATGCTTGTTTCTATGATATACGCATTTCCACGGAACCAAAAAGCGTAAAACATCTGATTCTGAGAAAGCTGGGAGTGGTTTATAAGTGGGGGACCCCTTAAAGAGACACTGAAGCGAAAACAAATTATGCTATACAGTAATGAATTAGTTGTGTAGTACGGATAATTACTAGAACAATAGTAGCAAAGAAAATATTCTCATTTTCAGTTATATAGTGTTTTTTATAACACTGCATCATTCTCTAATATTTGCAGTTTACACACTACTCAGAATTCTAAATGATTTTACAGAGCAGGCCAGTGAACTATTGACCTGTCCTCTGCTGAAGAAAAAAAAACAATACAGTGACTAAAAAACAATATAGTGACTGACAGTTGAGATAACAAGCTTCAGAAGACAGAGCTCTCTGCGATTTTGAAAGTCGTGGAGCTCAATGGCTCTTTTGCATAGATAACTGGAGTTTCTTAACTCTTCCTGTACTGGAAACAACATTAGACTTATGTCTCTGCTCCTAATGTTTTATTTCTTAGCTGTAATGATGCATGTGGAAACCGTTCATCTGGAAGCACAGCACTAGTCTAGTTGAGGGGACCTATGGCTGTTCTTGCAACAATCAGGTATGTAAGAAATGGGAGCCCAGCAGGAAACCCTATCCATACCACCAGCCTAATAGGTTTAGTAAAGTTGGATGAGCTGGAGCCCAGCAGCTTGAAGGTCCTAGTGTCCTGTGCCCAAAGCCCAGCAGCTTGGAGGTCCTAGTGTCCTGTGCCCAAAGCCCAGCAGCTTGGAGGTCCTAGTGTCCTGTGCCCAAAGCCCAGCAGCTTGGAGGTCCTAGTGTCCTGTGGCCGAAGCCCAGCAGCTTGGAGGTCCTAGTGTCCTGTGCCCGGAGCCCAGCAGCTGAAGGTCCTAGTGTCCTGTGGCCGAAGCCCAGCAGCTTGGAGGTCCTAGTGTCCTTTGGCCGGAGCCCAGCAGCTTGGAGGTCCTAGTGTCCTGTGGCCAAAGCCCAGCAGCTTGGAGGTCCTAGTGTCCTGTGCCCGGAGCCCAGCAGCTTGGAGGTCCTAGTGTCCTGTGGCCGAAGCCCAGCAGCTTGGAGGTCCTAGTGTCCTGTGCCCGGAGCCCAGCAGCTGAAGGTCCTAGTGTCCTGTGGCCAAAGCCCAGCAGCTTGGGAGGTCCTAGTGTCCTGTGGCCGGAGCCCAGCAGCTTGGAGGTCCTAGTGTCCTGTGGCCGGAGCCCAGCAGCTTGGAGGTCCTAGTGTCCTGTGGCCGAAGCCCAGCAGCTTGGAGGTCCTAGTGTCCTGTGCCCGGAGCCCAGCAGCTTGGAGGTCCTAGTGTCCTGTGCCCGGAGCCCAGCAGCTGAAGGTCCTAGTGTCCTGTGGCCAAAGCCCAGCAGCTTGGAGGTCCTAGTGTCCTGTGCCCGGAGCCCAGCAGCTTGGAGGTCCTAGTGTCCTGTGGCCGAAGCCCAGCAGCTTGGAGGTCCTAGTGTCCTGTGGCCGAAGGTCCTAGTGTTCAGTGTTGGGGTTTCCCCTGGGTCCGCTATTGCCGCCAGTAGCTGTTGGTCTGGGGTTTCTTGCTAGGTCCTCTCAACTAGACTAGCGCTGAGCTTTGCATAGAGCAGTAGTCAGCTGCTGGTTAATTGATCGGCAGTTCCCCAGTATATGAGATGCCTGCGTCGTTCTGTTTCCAAACATGTAAATTCTGGTTAAAGGGAACCTAAAGTGAGAAAGGATATGGATTTTTTTCCTTTTAAAATAATACCAGTTGCCTGGCTGTCCTGCAGATCCTGTGTCTAATACTTTTAGCCACAGCTCCTGAACAAGCATGCAGATCAGGTGCTCTGACTGAAGTCAGACTGGATTAGCTGCATGCTTGTTTCAGGTCTGTGATTCAGCCACTATTGCAGCCAGAGGGATCAGCAGGTCAGCCAGGGAACTGGTATTGTTTATAAGGAAACATCCATATCCCTCTCAGTTTAGGTTCCCTTTAAAGTGAACTGTTAGTATTGCACAAATATTGGCTCACTGTGTGTGTGCACATCTCTTGTTCCTCTTTATGTTCCCTGCAGAGTGTTGCTAGTCACCTTTCCCAAGTATCACAAATCCCACCCTGTATACAGCCCCTCCTACCAGCCAATCAGCTCCTGCCACCCTGCATACAGCCCCTCCTACCAGCCAATCAGCTCCTGCCACCCTGCATACAGCCCCTCCTACCAGCCAATCAGCTCCTGCCACCCTGCATACAGCCCCTCCTACAAGCCAATCAGCTCCTGACACCCTGTATAGCCTCTCCTACAGCTAGTAACAGGGGCGTGGCCTAGAATAAATATATGCGTGACATCATAGTGTTTGGGCCAAGCTCGCTGTCATACTTCCAATGAAAATTTAAACTTGTGCTTTGCATTTTGTAATTTTACACCGTTAAAAATAGTCTCCATTTTGTTTTATAGTCCAAGATGATTTCAAGTTCCTCAGAAGTTGACACTTTGCTTATTTGCCACATCAGCAATAGTATAATATTAGACAGGAGATCTTCTGTAAATACCTAATTTTCTGCACACAACAGGAAGGACAATTTCAGCATCTCAGGCACTATCCTTGCTTTATTAGCTTCTGGCACAAGCCGGGTATGTCTCTAACCTTACTCTGTGCGGGGGGAGGGGAGACTGTAATGCCAGCTTGTCCTCAGTGCCCACCCTCCTACAAGCAGGGCTTATAGCCCACAATGTGTAATGCCAGCTTATCCTCAGTGCCCACCCTCCGACAAGCAGGGCTTATAGCCCACAATGAATTAAAAAAAAAAAATATATATATATATATATATATATATTTTTTTTTTTTTTACAAACTGAAGTCTGGTGAATTATAGCAGAGTGGCAGTCCCATTTAGTGTTTTCCGTATGAGTTGCTGAAATTGAAGACATCAAGAAATCCTTGCTATGCATTAAGGTGTGTCTTCTTTCAACAGGACTGACGTTTAGTATCATCATGAAAAGGGGCGGAGATATGATTATTGTCATGAAAAGGGGTGGAGATATGGTTATCGTCATGAAAAGGGGTGGAGATATGGTTATCGTCATGAAAAGGGGTGGAGATATGGTTATCGTCATGAAAAGGGGTGGAGATATGATTGTCATCATGAAAAGGGGCAGAGATATGGTTATCGTCATGAAAAGGGGTGGAGATATGGTTATCGTCATGAAAAGGGGTGGAGATATGGTTATCGTCATGAAAAGGGGTGGAGATATGATTGTCATCATGAAAAGAGGCGGAGATATGGTTATCGTCATGAAAAGGGGTGGAGATATGGTTATCGTCATGAAAAGGGGTGGAGATATGGTTATCGTCATGAAAAGGGGTGGATATATGATCATTGTTGTCATGAAAAGGGGCGGAGACAATTGTGTCCAATAAGAGAAGCCTGTATGTAATAATAATGTGCTACATTACGAGAAATCCATTTCCCCTTAAAGTGATACCAATTTAGGGTTCACAGGTGACCAGAACCTTTACCCATTGGCCCAACCATTAGCTCCTCCTTCTGCCTTATCTGTAAATAGTGGTCTTCATGTCACATGTTACACTTTGAAGCTCCTCCCCATTTTGCTTATTGGTTCTTCTGATCAGACACGCCCCCTTCACTTCTCTGCTTTCCTGCTGATTGGCCTTTTTATTGGTTTTAGTTCCGGTTTGTTTTATTTTGTGGGGGGAGGGAGCCTTGTGAAAGGGGCGGGGCTGTTATGTTTTATAATTCGAGTTTTGTCATTGGAATATAGTGTGTTATATGGGGCGGGGGGAGGGCGGGGTAATTGAGTTTTGTGCAATTAGCGATGCTACTGGCAGACAATAAAAGCCTTCCTTGGTTATCTGCTCTTGTCGTCATTTTACCTACAAGGGCGGGGCCAGCTTACTCAGACGCTCGTTGGATGAGTTGCTGCAAATGCTATGCAGTTGTCTATATTGGGCCATCTCATTTGTATCAACTCAGAAAATCAACCTCGCATTGATTGATCACCCGTATAAGAGAGTATTGCGTTTCCTGATGCGTTGCTTCTGATCACATGGCCGTGTGACGCTACCTTTCATTGGCTGGACCAGCGTCGCTCCAAACATGGAGGATATTATGCCCTACACTTGCCAATCTTTTGTTTCCAAATTCTGAACTGCAGATCTGTTAAAGCGGACTGGAACTCAGAACTTCATCTGTGCTCTAAAAGATAAGCAACAGCATTATAACCTTTAAAGAAAAACATCTTTGTTACAGCTGATACAAATCCTGCAATAAATCTGTAGTGTGCCTACTTCCTACTTTCATGGAAGCAGACATAGGGTTAACATCCTGCGTTTACCAATTAGCTGCTCTGGTGATGACTGCCAAGATTCCTGAGCTGATAGCTGAGAGATCAGATTACAACTTGTGCTTTGTCACAGACAGGCTAAACTCTCTAAATACATACAGGGTGGATTTCTCTGTTTTCCTTCTGTCCTGTGCAAGAGTTCAGGTTCCCATTTAAGGGCCCGTTTCTACTAAGACACGCGATGTGATAGCGGTGTATTATATTTCCACCTACCGTGATCCGTTGGGGGGGGTTTAGCAGGATTGTGATTTGCACCAGGAGAAAAAAAAAGCAGGAACATTTCCCGAATTCTGGAAAATAGCTTTGCAAGCTGCTGCTGATCCCAGATGAGTGCACATCGCTCTCTGCGAGTGTCTAGAGGAGCCAGACTCCCACTTCCTCTGCAGGAACTTTTGCACAGCAGCAGACAGATCTTTGCCTCCGAGCAAACATTGCCTTGATAAAGGGATCCTATGTGGCTCTGAAACGTTCGCTGTATTCTTTTACATCGTGTCACATGGGAGGCTGACCTGCCCGCTGGTCGTAGGTTCAGGCTGCGGCCCACGAGTGCCGTTAGTTTAGATGCAGCTGAATGGCAGCTTTTATAACCTCACACCTGTCAGCGCTAGGTGCCATTATCCGGTGGCAGAGAATCGCACCGGATAATGGTGCGACCGGTTTCATCCCAGAGACCGCCTCTTCACCGCCAGTACCGACCGGTGCAGGAGAGCAGCGAGACCGCCTCTTCACCACCAGTACCGACCGGTGCAGGGGAGCAGCGAGACCGCCTCTTTACCGCTAGTACCAACCGGTGCAGGAGAGCAGCGAGACCGCCTCTTCACCGCCAGTACTCACCAGTGCAGGGCAGCAGCGAGACCGCCTCTTCACCGCCAGTACTCACCAGTGCAGGGGAGCAGTCAGAGCGCCTCTTTACCGCTAGTACCAAATGGTGCAGGGGAGCAGCGAGACCGCCTCTTCATCGCTAGTACCAACCGGTGCAGGAGAGCAGCGAGACCGCCTCTTCACCACCAGTACCGACCGGTGCAGGGGAGCAGCGAGACCGCCTCTTCACCGCTAGTACCGACCGGTGCAGGGGAGCAGCGAGACCGCCTCTTCACCGCTAGTACCAACCAGTGCAGGACAGCAGCTGACAGGCGGGGAATTCACCAAGTCAGCACATTCAGCTGCCTGTGGCCTAAGGTCACATTTACACTGGGAATTGCAAAATGCTAGCAAAATCACTGCTGTTTTGCAAAGCGATTTTTCCTGATATTTTTCACTGTACAGGAAAGCAATTTTGCAGTGATTGTGTTTTGTTATTCTTTAACATTGAAATGCAATTGCTACAGAAATGCTGCATGCAACATTTAGAGATGTCAGATCACTGGCGACCGACCGTTACGGTGTGAACATTGCTATTGCCTTGCACTGCCATGGAGCTTTTTCAAGTGCTAGAGATTTACAGAGCAATAACTGCTAAACAATGTGGTGTATTGCGCTCTTTCACAGTGATTGTCGTAATTGGCTAATTACGATTAAGCAAAATTACGCATACATTTTCGCAATTATGCCTATATTACAAATTTGTAATGGGATTGACTTTGTTTAATCATCCGTAATTGTGCATGAATTTACGTGTAATTACGTGACGACTTTGGCGGTGAATAGGAAAGCTCCCCAAACATGCTGTGGCTACCTAACGCCTGGGGCTGCAGTGTGCAGGAGATCGCACACAGGCTGCGCGTGCATCTCCTGCTTGGGTGGGGGGCGGAGCTCCGCCTTGCCTTCAGTTTCCGAGCAGTGATTGCTGCTCGGGAGATTGTTAGACGACATAATTGCCATCTATTTACACAGTGCAGCGCTGTGATCTGCAGCAGCGCTGTACTGGGGACAGCCGTGTGACACAGTCCTCCTGGGGCCCTTGAGAGCGATCGGCTCTCATATGCAGAAGCCTATGACAGCTGATTGCCAAGATTGGCCGGCTGGGGGAGGGAGGGGTTTGGGAAACAAACAAAAAAATACAAAAATAGTAAAAAAAAAAACAATAGAAAAATAAAGATAAATATTTATTAAAAAAAAATATATAAACTGGGGGCGATCAAACCCCACCAACAGAGAGCTCTGTTGGTGGTGGGAATCACTCATGTGCTGTGTTGTGCGGCCCTGCAGCTTGGCCTTAAAGCTGCAGTGGCCATTTTAGTAAAAATGTGCCTGGTATTTAGGGGAGTTTACCACTGTGGTCCTCAAGTGGTTAAAAATGCAAAGAAAAATGTTTTTTTAAACTCAAATGAGTTTAAAAAACATTTTTCTTTGTATTTTTAAAATCGATTTTCATACAAACCATAAGGTCTTTTTGAATAATTCTTTCTTATCTCCACTATTCTCCTTAAAGGAGTTATCAGGCGAACTAGCCCAAATGGGCTTTACTCACCTGGGGCTTTCTCCAGCCTCTTGCAGCCGACTGTCCCACGCTGACCGCTCCGCTCTCCGCCGCTGTCCCGGTCTTGATGCTCGTTATTCAGGCTCACCGCGGGGTCGGCCTTACTGCGGCTGTGCGAAGCGCCGCTGTCAATCATGGTCACGTGGGCTGCGGTGAACTGCACAGGTGGAGTAGTTCATGCACAATTACAGATGCTTACAATTACATAGGAAATTACGATGTTTCCTGAAATTTTGCTTTACCATGCGTAATTAATCATAGGCGTAATTTCTGCTCATCACTACTTCATACAGTATACTCCTATTTCTTGCAACTGGATGGCTTCACACACCAACTGAATAATTTAGGCCCTGGATACATGAAAGATATGTTGCAGCTGCGTAGCAATCCCCGCATTCTCAGATCAACAGGTTCTAATAATCTAGTCATACCCAGAGTCCACTTGGAAACTTTTGGTCCCAGAGCCTTCTGTCATGCTGCCCCTACGTTTTGGAACTCCTTACCTCAACAGATCAGGACAGCTCCATCCCTGGACATGTTTAAATCCAGACTGAAAACCCACCTATTTAGTTTGGCATTTGCAGAAATATAACTTTTGTTGTGTGAATACTTCATCCTACTAATTACTGAATCTGAGAGAGCCTAAGCGCTTTGAGTCCTATGGGAGAAAAGCGCTATATAAATGTTATTGTATTGTATAACTATACAAAGATACTAGAGCACTGTAGTGCCAAGCGCTCTACAGTGTCCTGAACCAGTGCCAACCAGAACAATAGTGTGTGAGCCAGGTATCCTCGGTGCACAGCCGGTTGTAAGATGACCTCAGAGCAGGACGGAGATATCAGAGGGCAGGATGTCCATACCTCCAGCTGCACTGCAGATCCTTGTGTCCTACCACAACAGACACCGTTTCTCTATCACCTGGTTTGGCAACCTTATGCCATCACCAAAACAAGTTGCTTTCCTGTCACAGACCAGCGTTTCCACTTTCTAATCATCATCCACAGATCCTCCTCAGACTGGTCATGTCTTAAGCTGGCCACTAACAGTCCAATTCTTAGTAAAAAATCATTTGAGCAATCAGATAAATATGGAAATAAAATGTCACACGTTGACACCATTAAGGAACCATGACCTGAGAGGGAGATGGAGGTAGACATTTATTTCCTGGGGTAAAACGTCACACGCTGAGGGCCGGTTCACATGGCTTCTGTCAGCGTGTCGGTCACATGGTCGCCTACAAGTGTGCAGAAAAGCGTTTGACGGCTTCTGCTGGTTTACACCCCCGCAGGGGACACAGAGGTGCAGCAGTGACGACCCCAGAAGCAGCGTGTTGCTACCAGGGTCTGCTGGACAACAGGAAAAATCAGGGAGGGAATGTGACGTTCACACAAACGGTACAAACGCTGCCCATTCACTTGATGATGAGCGACGCGTACAGCGGTAAATGTCTGTGCATACCTCCCAACTTTTTGAGATGAGAAAAAGGGACACAAGCCACGCCCCTGACCACACCCTCACCATGCCTCTAGTCACGCATACCATAAAGATTTCATAAGAAACACATGTTGTTTTATAATTCAAACCACACTGGTCCTTTCTATCCAGGTGCATTTTCCTTCATAGTAACATTTTATAATTAGAAATATATTAATTTAAAGGATGGGAATAAAGTTTAGAGTCAATCAAACACATTTTTTAGTAGAGAAATATATATATTTACATAGAAAGAGGGACGACAGAGGGACAGGGCTCCCAAAACGGGACTGTTCCTCTGAAAAAAGGGACAGTTGGGAGCTATGGTCTGTGTGAACTGGAGCCGTGTCTGATTGTGTGGCCTTCAAGCGCACGCTCACTAGCACGTTTCTGCTTGGTGTAGTTTACCATTTCCCCTCTAGGCCACCATAGACTCTGGGTAAGGACAGGATCCTACTGCGCATGCGGGGCAGCACAAATTATAGGGAAGCGCAATCAGACACCGCACCGGCCCTAAACCTGCGCTCACAAGTCCACATAACCACAAGAATCTGGTGAGGTGCCCCGCCACTGGCCCCCTGCTGGCTGCTCAGCCCAGAGCAGGAAGGATCTCCAGGCCCCTCCCAAGCTATAGCGGAGGGATCATCCAGCGCTTGTCGGACGGTCACACCGCGCCAGGCTTTATGCTAAGTACACACCATACAATCTTCTGTTGGAAAACATCTATGTGGCAGATAAATCTGACAGAAAATTGTATGGTGTGTACCGAGCAGCCTTTGATGAATTGATGCCACACCATACAATTTTCTGTTAGATTTACCTGCCAGATACATTGTTTGTTTTTCTATTTACAGCTGACTTGTGTGACCATAGCAAAAAATTGATAGAGGACTTCAGGTTCACTTATGGGAATCGCAGGGTAACGTACAGCAGCCTTTGCATCGCCCTGTGACACCCGGAGCACCGCCGACGCGACTCACCGCTGGTGCTGTGGCATGTGTCATAGATAATAATGGCCACTGCGACGGGGTAATGGCGGGGAGAATATTGCAACGCAACATGATGTTGTATTAATGAAAGGGGCCTCAAGTGCGACACCTCCCAACTTTCTGAGATGAGAAAGAGGGACACTTAGGGCTCGTTTCCACTATTGCGTTGTGAATCGCCGCGGTAAAAATTCGCATGCAGATGCGAATTTCACATGCGGGTGTATGTGAATTTTCATGCGAATTTGCATGAAAATTTGCATGAATGACGCTGTATGCGAATTTAACCATGGCAGTGCTGGTGTGCATTTACATTGATTTTCATGCGAATTCGCATACCAAAGCCGCAGGCGATTTCCCTATTAAATACATTAGTGGCGATTCGCATGCATTCCACTCGCAGGCGAATTCTGCGGCTCTTTTGTGAGTTTTTTCACCGCTGAAAAAAACGCACCTCAACAACGCTACAGTGGAAACAGGCCCATCCACTTGCATTACATGTGCGAATCCGCATGCATTGGACGCATAGTGGAAACGAGCCCTTAAAGTGGACTCAAATTAAAAATACAAGATTTCAGAAATAAAATCTATTTTCTAAAGTATAATAATAAATAGCAGCCTTTTTTCAGCTGCATGATAACAAATATAAAATATTTTACATTTATTGGAGGAATCCCTCCCTTCCTTTCATATTGCCGGGACAGAATCCGGCAGACTGGTGGAGGAGATGGTGTCCGGCAAAGGAGGAATTGCTAATGGCTGCCACCTGTATAACACTAGTTATGGAAAGAGAAGGGGGAAAAGCATGCACTGTAATGCTCATAGGCTGGAAGGAGTGTTTTATTAACCTTTGTGTCCGAGTGGTGCAACGAAATATTTTAAAATAGAAAAATGTTTGGTTTGGGTCTGGTTTAAGCCACATTCTGCAACACCCCTGATCACGCCCCTGTCACACCTAGTCACGCATACCATAAAGATTTCATAAGAAAAATATGTTGTTTTATAATTGAAACCACACTGGTCCTTCCTATCCTGGCTAATTTTCCTTCATTTTAACATTTTAAAATTAGTAATATATCAATTTAAAGGATGGCAATAAAGTTTAGAGTCAATCAAACACGTTTTTTAGTAGAGAATATATTTATTTACATAGAAAGAGGTACAAAGTCCTGAAAGAGGGACAAATGAGGAGTAAAAAGGGACAGAGGGACAGGGCTCCCAAAGAGGGACAGTTGGAAGCTATGCTGAAGTGTGACACCTCCCCCTTAGCATAGTTCCTCAATCAGATGTGCTGACACTGCATGGGGGTCATCAAGGCCACCCCTCTATCCTATAGCATGTGGGGCCTCAAGGTCTCAAATAGGCACCCGAAAAGTCTAGGCGTGAATTACAAGTCTATGTGGACTCTCAGACTTTCATTAGAAAAACAATATACTGAAATTTTTGGCTACTAAAAATGCCAATTTTTTTAAATGTTATTTTTTTTAATAAAAAAAATAAAATTAAAAAATGCTCCCCCTCCCTCCACATAAACAGTGCCAGCAGTGTGACAGGGGGGGGCTATGGCGGAATGGACCTGTGACCCCCCCAATATGGAACAATCCTGTTGGGATTTCTTCCATAATGGCTAAACATAGAGCACTGATGGCTGACCTTGGCACTCCAGCTGTGGTGGAACTACAAGTCCCATGAGGCATTGCAATACTCTGACAGCTCCAAGCATAACTCGGGGAGGCAGAGGCATGATGGGATTAGGAGTTTTGTCACAGCTGGAGTGCCAAGTGAGCCATCAATGACATAGAGGAAAACGCCGCATGGAGACATTTACCAGCGAAAAGGTGGGATTCGGTGACGCTGCATATATTTGCATAATTCTGCATGATTTGCATCTCATTAAGCAGACCTCGTGGGACAGCTGCGTGTGACGACATGACGCGGCGTGAGGTAATGCTGCTGCCATGGAGACCGAGCTCTGAAGCAGTCAGCCAATCACAGGGCCGGCAGGCGGGGAGGGCGGGGTCAGGCCGCACAGCAAAGGAGCCCGCAGCCAATCCCAGATCCGGCAGTGGGGAAGGGCGGGGCCAGGCACATCACAGAAGCCCGCAGCCAATCACAGGGCCGGCAGGCGGCGCAGCACAGAATCCCGCAGCCAATCAGCGGATGAACAGCTGCTCGGCCTGTCGGCTTCCCACGAGCGCAGAGCCAGGTGAGTCCTCCAATCAGGAGAGGGGCGGGACTATGGTCGGCCAATGAGGAGCGGCGGGGCGTGGCTGCGGGGTAGTGTAGAGGCTGCGGAGACTGAGCAGAGGGGAGAGGAGGATGGCGACAGCGGCGAGCAGCGCGGAGAGGGGAGTGCTGGTGAGACGCCGCTATCATGTTATATATACACTGCTATATGGGGGGAGGAGGAGGGGCTCTGCTCTGACACCGGATCACGTGATCATAATGGGGATAATGTACACTGAGGGTCACGTGATGAGAGGATAATACTATATAATGAAGGGTATGTGATGTGGTGTATATACTGATGGTCATGTAATTGGGGGTGCAGGGTTATAATATATACTGATGGTCATGTGATGGGGGTATAATACATAATGTACATCTTATTGTGTGTTCTCATGTTCTTCTGCTCCTTTAAGGGAACTGGAGCTGCAAAATGGAAAACAGACCTTACCTGGTGCTCCCTGCAGCCCCCCATAGCCTGTGAGGGGCCTCCGTGGCTCCGGTGGTGGCTCCGTAGGCTGCGTGACCCGGCCAGGAGTCGTGTGCAGCGGCGCATGCATAGCCTGTCTGCGCAGCCAGCTTTCTCATGCACCCATTGCCTTGAGCGTTCTGCGCATGCAGAGCCTGTCCGCGCATCCATCTTTCTCATGCACCCGTTGCCATGAGCGTTCTGTGCAGGGCTGTGGAGTTGGAGTCGTGGAGTCGGGCAATTTTGGGTGCCTGGAGTCGGAGTCGGGAAAAAATGCACCGACTCCGACTCCTAATGAATTTGTAACTGTAATTAAAATAGAAAATATGATAAAATGTTCTATTTCTCAGATAATAGTCATTAAAAATAATGTATATATACAGTAATAGCTGTGCTTAGTCCACAAAAATGAAATAAACCAATCAAAATTAGTTACTTGTGCTGCTTCAATAAAGCAGTCCCCGTATTTTTAAGGTCAGATATACATATCTGATTGTCACTGTATATATGATGCGTACACAGGAATCTCTTATATATACTAAATAACATCTATGCTGTAAGAATAAAGCCTGATGTGTAGCTGTGTTACTAATAGAGATGGTCAATGAGATGGAAATAATTCTGCACTGATGCTGATTTATGCAAATGTATGCACTCCCTTTGCTGATGAAATCAAATAATTTGATATGTTATTAAAATTTGGTTTGGTGACTACAAATTAAAGGGTACCTGAGACGGATGAAAAGTAAAGTTTTATACATACCTGGGCCTTCCTCCAGCCCCCTTCAGGCTAATCAGTCCCTCACTGTCCTCCACCACCCGGATCTTCTGCTATGAGTCCTGGTAATTCAGCCAGTCAGCGCAGTCCGGCCGCATGCCACTCCCACAGCCAGGAACATTCTGCACCTGCGCAATAGTGCTGCACAGGTGTAGTATGCTCCTAGCGGTGGAGTGTGTTCATGCGCACTACGCCAGACTGGCTCAAGTACCTGGACTCATAGCAGAAGATCCAGGTGGTGGAGGAGGACAACGAGGGACTGATTATCCTGAAGGCGGCTGGAGGAAGCCCCAGGTATGTATAAAACTTTAATTTCATCTGTCTCAGGTTTACTTTGTTACACAGTAGTACTATACTCTACATATGCACTCCTCACAGAGCTGCAGGGAATCCACTGAGAATGCTGTGCACATTGAACACAGAGGTGTTGTCTGTTTACAATCTCCTCATTCCCCTGCAGAGTACCTGCACATCATTCTTACATGTACCCACACTTACATTTCCTAGGGCCTGATAGATGTTCTTTGTTCCGGTTTGTACCTTTTACAAGTACTATTACTAAGGACTAGTTTTAGTCTAAAGGGAATAAATATAGTAGTCTACATATCCTTCTCACTTCAGTTGTCTTGTAAAATTCCTAAGCGTTGGCAGTTATGAGACGAATTTCATGTTACATACTTTTAATCAACAAAATTGTAATATGCAAATTAGAGGAGTCGGAGTCGTGGAGTCGGTGGAATCCTAAACTGAGGAGTCGGAGTCGGTGGATTTTTGGACCGACTCCACAGCCCTGGTTCTGTGCATGCATGGCCTGTCCGCACAGCCATCTTTCTTGTGCACCCATTCCCTTGAGCGTTCTGTGCGTGCATGGCCTGTCCACGCAGCCATCTTTCTCATGCACCCATTCTCTTGAGCATTCTGTGCATGCATGGCCTGTCCGCGCAGCCATCTTTCTTGTGCACCCATTGCCATGAGCGTTCTGAGCATGCATGGCCTGTCCGTACAGCCATCTTTCTTGTGCACCCATTGCCATGAGCATTCTGTGCATGCATGGCCTGTCCGCGCAGCCATCTTTCTTGTGCACCCATTGCCATGAGCGTTCTGAGCATGCATGGCCTGTCCGTACAGCCATCTTTCTCATGCACCCATTGCCTTGAGCGTTCTGAGCATGCATGGCCTGTCCGTACAGCCATCTTCCTTGTGCACCCATTGCCAAGAGCGTTCTGTGCATGCCTGGCCTGTCCGCGCAGCCATCTTTCTCATGCACCCATTGCCACGAGCATTCTGTGCATGCATGGCCTGTCCGCACAGCCACCTTTCTCGCCCACCCATTACCATGAGCGTTCTGCGCATGCATATCCTGTCCATGCAGCCATCTTTCTCTCACACCTATTGCCATGAGCGTTCTGCGCATGCGTGGCCTGTCCGTGTAGCCATCTTTCTTGCGCACCTGTTGCCATGAGCGTTCTGCGCATGCCTGGCCTGTCCGCACAGCCATCTTTCTCACGCACCCATTGCCATGAGCGTTTTGCGCATGTGTGGTTCTCAAAAGATTGAATCGCATATGTGCAGAACGTTCACAGCCACAAGTGCGTGATCGTGATGGGTGTGCATGCGCAGTCGCACACAACACAACTGCTGATGGATCTCACAGGTCTGGAGGAAGCCCCCAGGCAAGTCCAGATTTCCATTTTGCAGCCCTGCTTAGGGTCCCTTTAAAGGGAACCTGAACTCAGTAAAATGATTTAAAATAAACACATGACGCAGCTGCAAATGAATATTACGTACTTACCTCACCGTCAGTTCCTCTCAGAGGCTCACCATTTTCTTCTTACAGTGATCCCTTCCAGTTCTGACAGTATTTTGTCAGAACTGAAATATACCAGTTGCTGTCAGTTATATTTTAGCAGCTGTCAGTTACAACTGACTGTTCAAGGTAATGTCCCTGGTTTCCTATGGCTAAAGTGGGTGATATTAGTTTAACGCTGTGCTGACCTGGAAGTTGTTATGGGGCAATGGCCATTTTCAAAATGGAGGACAGAGAATTTCATTGACCACAGTGGACAAATGGGACACAGGAGAGGAGAAAGAGATTGAGTAGACTACATGGGAGGTAAGTATGACCTGTGTATGGTAGTTTTTTTTTTGTTTTGTTTTGTTTTGTTTCAGTTCAGGTTCTCTTTAAGATTCAACACTAAATATTATATATATCTCAACTGTACTGTCAGGCTGCTGGGAGCTCTAGTTACTGTATTTTAGAACACACCTGAGTTTAGAGGGGGAAAGGTTTTTCCAGTAGTGCTCTTCTGCGCATGGCAGGCTGCACGCACCTCGCCTCCCCATAATGTTCCTGCAGCTGGCAGCATTCTGCACCTGCGCGGTACTGCTTCTGACTATAGGGTGGCGCACACTGTCTGCATGTGCAGACTGAACACGTTAACTGAGTCGGAAACTGAGGGGCTGGGGAGGACGACAATTGAGTGGACAGATCACATGGGGCTGGAGCAGGGCTGTGGAGCCGGAGCAATTTTTGGGTACCCGGAGTCGGGGAAAAAATGCTCTGACTCCTAATGAATTTAAACTGTAATTAAAATAGAAAATATGATAAAATGTTCTATTTCTCAGATAATAGTATTCATAAATAATTTATATACACAGTAATAGCTGTGCTTAGTCCACAAACATGAAATAAACCAATCAAAATGAGTTACTTGTGCTGCTTCAATAAAGCAGTCACCGTATTTTTAAGGTCAGATATACATATCTGATTGTGACTGTATATATGATGTGTACACAGGAATCTCTTATATATACTAAATAACATCTATGCTGTAAGAATAAAGCCTGATGTGTAGCTGTGTCACTAATAGAGATGGTCAATGAGATGGAAATAATTCTGCATTGATGCTGATTTATGCAAATGTATGCACTCCCTTTGCTGATGAAATCAAATAATTTGATATGTTATTACAATTTGGTTTGGTGACTATGAATTAAAGGGTACCAAAGATGAATAAGAGGAAAAGGTTTATACATACCTGGGGCTTCTTCCAGCCCCCTTCAGGCTAAGAAGTCCCTCGCTGTCGTCCTCCGCCACCTGGATCTTCTGCTATAAGTCCCGGTAATTCAGCCAGTCAACGCAGTCCAGCCATGTGCCGCTTCCACAGCCAGGAGCGTTCTGCACCTGCGCAACAGTGCTGGGCATGTGTAGTACGCTCCCGGTGTCCAAGCAAACTAAGCAAGACTGGCTCAAGTACCTGTACTCATAGCAGAATATCCAGGTGGCGGAGGAGGACAGCGAGGTACTGATTAGCCTGAAGGGGGCTGGAGGAAGCCCCAGGTATGTATAAAACTTTAATTTCATCTATCTCACGTTTACTTTGTTACACAGTAGTACTATACTCTACATATGCACTCTACACAGAGCTGCAGGGAATCCACTGAGAATGTTGTGCACATTGAACACAGAGGTGTTGTCTATCACCCATAAACCTGGTTCAGATTGTACATGAAGAATGGGTAATAGAGGAAGAATCTCCTCATTCTCCTGCAGAGTACCTGCACATCACTCTTACATGTACCCACAGTTACATTGCCTAGGGCCTGAACCATGTTCAGATTGTACATAAAGAATGTGTAATAGAGGAAGAATCTCCTCATTCCCCTGCAGAGTACCTGCACATCACTCTTACATGTACCCACACTTACATTGCCTAGGGCCTGAACCATGTTCAGATTGTACATGAAGAATGTGTAATAGAGGAAGAATCCCCTCATTCCCCTGCAGAGTACCTGCACATCATTCTTATATGTACCCACACTTACATTGCCTAGGGCCTGATCCATGTTCAGATTGTGCATGAAGAATGTGTAATAGAGGAAGAATCCCCTCATTCCCCTGCAGAGTACCTGCACATCACTCTTACATGTACCCACAGTTACATTGCCTAGGGCCTGATGTTCTTCGTTCCTGTCTACCTTCTACAAGTACTCTTACCAAGGACTAGTTTTAGTCTATGACTAAAGGTATTAGAGGCAGAGGAGCAGCTGGACAGTCAGGCAACTGGTATTGTTTAAAAGGGAATAAATATGGCAGCCTCCATATCCCTCTCACTTCAGTTGTCTTTTAGAATTGCTAAGCATTGGCAGTTAAGAGATGCATTTCATATTCCATACTTTGAATCAACAACATTGTAATATGCAAATTAGAGGAGTCTGAGCCGGTGGAATCCTAACATGAGGATTTTTGTACCGACTGCACAGCCCTGGGCTGGAGGAAACCAGTATAAATCAGGCAGTATCACGTCTCAGATTTTCTTTAAAGTGAACCAGAGACGAAGCACCCTCATGTATTTTACCATGGAAATCAGTGGGAACATTAGAGAAAACACTTACCCTGCCCTCTGTTTCATCCTCACTGCTAAAAGTGTCTGTTATTAGCTGAGATAAGAATCCCGGACTGAGCATTGAGTCTGGCTTTGCTATAATGACTCAGCTATAATGATTCCTCAGCAAAGCCAGCAGGGGGCAGGCTTGGACTTGAAAAGACACAAAAGAACACAGTCTCAGCTATAATTATTCTGTAGCAAAGCCAGCCGACAGCTCAGTCGGGATTCTTATCTTAGAGGTGATAACAGGCAAATTAAACAGAGAACAGTGTAACAAAGAGCAGATTAGGTGTTTACTGTCATGTTCCCACTGATTTATAAGGTAAAATACATGAGGGTGCTTCATCTCTGGTTCTCTTTAAGGTTGGTTTTCCTGCGCGCAAAAACAAGAACGCAATTTTGCAAATTTAAGCAGAAAGATTCTCCAGTGACATTTATTAATGTGCGACTGACGAGTTTTCACACATTCACAATTTGCATGGCAATTTTAATAATTGTAAATCCAGCTTTAGGGCCATTTCATGCATTAGTCATGCATGTGTAATAATGGTGAGCCCAGCTTTGGGGCCATTTCACGCCCTCGTTATGCATGTGCGTTCCTGTGACTGCGGCTGCTTTTACTTACAGGGGTTGGACAAGATAATGGAAACACCTTGAAAATCAACAAAATATATGTTAATATGGTGTATGTCCACCTTTTGCGGCAATTACAGCCTCAGTTCTCCGAGGTATTGATTCATACAAATTGTGAATTGTTTCCAAAGGAATTTTAGCCCGTTCTTCAGTTAATCCACCCTCCAGATCTTTCAGAGACGATGGCGGTGGAAATCGACTTCTTACTTGAATCTCTAATAACGACCATAAATACTCAATAATGTTGAGGTCTGGGGACTGTGGTGGCCAGATGAGATGCTCAACTTCATTAGAATGTTCCTCGTGCCATTCTTTAACAATTCTAGCTGTATGGATTGGGGCATTATCATCTTGAAAGATGGCATTCCCCTCCGGAAACAGTTCTTGAACCATAGGCAGGGCTGTGGAGTCTGAGTCGGGCAATTTTGGGTACCCGGAGTCGGGGGAAAAAATGCACCGACTCTGACTCCTAATGAATTTGTAACGAATTAAAATAGAAAATATGATAAAATGTTCTATTTCTCAGATAATAGTCATTAAAAATAATGTGTATATATACAGTAATAGCTGTGCTTAGTACACAAAAATGAAATAAACCAATCAAAATTAGTTACTTGTGCTGCTTCAATAAAGCAGTCCCCGTATTTTTAAGGTCAGATATACACATCTGATTGTGACTGTATATATGATGTGTACACAGGAATCTTATATATACTAAATAACATCTATGCTGTAAGAATAAAGCCTGATGTGTAGCTGTGTCACTAATAGAGATGGTCAATGAGATGGAAATAATTCTGCACTGATGCTGATTTATGCAAATGTATGCACTCTCTTTGCTGATGAAATCAAATAATTTGATATGTTGCTAAAATTTGGTTTGGTGACTACAAAATAAAGGGTACCTGAGACGGATGAAAAGTAAAGTTTTATACATACCTGGGGCTTCCTCCAGCCCCCATCAGGCTAATCAGTCCCTCGCTGTCCTCCACCCCCTGGATCTTCTGCTATGAGTCCTGGTAATTCAGCCAGTCAGCGCTGTCCTGCCGCATGCCGCTCCCACAGCCAGGAACATTCTGCACCTGCGCAATAGTGCTGCGCAGGTGTAGTACGCTCCCGGCGGCGGAGTGTGTGCATGCGCACTACGCCCGACTGGCTCAAGTACCTGGACTCATAGCAGAAGATCCAGGTGGTGGAGGAGGACAGCGAGGGACTGACTATCCTGAAGGCGGCTGGAGGAAGCCCCAGGTATGTATAAAACTTTAATTTCATCTGTCTCAGGTTTACTTTGTTACACAGTAGTACTATACTCTACATATGCACTCCCCACAGAGCTGCAGGGAATCCACTGAGAATGCTGTGCACATTGAACACAGAGGTGTTGTCTGTCACCCATAAACCTTGTTCAGATTGTGCGTGAAGAATGTGTAATAGAGGAAGAATCTCCTCATTCCCCTGCAGAGTACCTGCACATCATTCCCACATGTACCCACACTTACATTGCCTAGGGCCTGATAGATGTTCTTTGTTCCGGTTTGTACCTTTTTACAAGTACTCTTACCAAGGACTAGCTTTAGGCTGGTTTCACAGTGGGACGTTACAGGCGCACGTTAGAGCAGCCTGTAACGCAGCCCACCGCACAGTAATGAAAAATCAATGGGGCTGTTCACAGTGCGGACGTTGCGTTACATTGTAACGCTGCGTCACAAGACAACGTACTGCATGCAGTACTTTGGACGCGGCTGAGCCGCGTTAGACTGCTTGCACATGCTCAGTAATGTTGGGGAGGAGCGGTGAGCGGGCAGGCACATGGCTAATTAATATGCACTGCACGTTATGACGTGCAGGGTTTACTTCCTGGAGCAGCCGCTCTGTGCGGCGATTGGCCGGCGGGACCACGTGATGCCGCATGCGCACAAGAGTGCGCATCACGGCATCACTGACGCCAGAGTGAGCTGCACAACGCGGCTCACTCTGACGTCCAGATCCAGCACCACCAGGCGTTGAGTTAGGGGGACGTTATGCGACCTTAACGCCCCCTCTAACGCAACGTCCTGGTGTGAAATTAGCCTTAGTCTAAAGGGAATAAATATAGTAGTCTAAATATCCTTCTCACTTCAGTTGTCTTGTAAAATCCTGAGCATTGACAGTGAAGAGACGAATTTCATGTTACATACTTTTAATCAACAAAATTGTAATATGCAAATTAGAAGTCGGAGTCGTTGGAATCCTAAACTGAGGAGTCGGTGGATTTTTGGACCGACTCCACAGCCCTGACCATAGGATGAACTTGGTCGCCCAAAATGCCTAAATAGTCTCGGCTGTTAATTCTTCCATGAAGGGAAATCGTTGGCCCGGTGGATTTCCAAGAAATAGCCCCCCAGATCATTACAGAACCCCCACCATGTTTTACGGTTGGGAGAAGGCAGTCTGGATGTAATGCTTCTTTCGGCTGTCTCCAAACGTACACTTGGCTGGAGGTCGGAAATAAGATAAACGATGATTCGTCAGAGAAAATCACATTTTTCCACTGCTCGAGGGACCAATTCTGGTGGTTTCTACAACACTCTAAACGCTGTGAAACATTTGTCTTTGAGAGCAGAGGTTTTCTAATTGCATTTTCTTGTGGAATCTAGATTTGTGCAGCTCCCGACGAACAGTTTTTATGGAAACTGGGTTTTGTAGGTGTTCATTCAGCTCTGCAGTGAGCTCCCAGAAAGCTCTGGAGGCCAAATGGCGCTCAGAAAAGCTCTTATAGTGTCTGAGCCCAGTCTGATCGGGGGCAGCTTGGCTTTGATGTTGGAGATTTGTGCTCTCCTGTTAAACATGCGACACCAGCGTGCAGGAAGAGATATGGAAGCAATGGGCGGAGTACAGCGAGGACATTGAACATAAAGAGATAACCGTCTGTTTATGGTAAACTAGTGACAGGCTGCTCTGTGACCTGGAAATGGAGCAAGGTCACAACATGCTGACACACAGACACTATACACAAAAGCATGTGTCACAAACACAGAATGCAACATAAACGTGTGTGTGACAATCACAGGAGGTGCACCTGCACACACTGCGTACAGAGCGATACAATGACACGCCCTGTCACACAGCACACAATATATGTACAGCGCTATGGAAGATGTTGGCACTATATCAATAAAAAATAATAATATACAGACAGCAGAAAAGCCTGGATAAGGCCTGGAGCACACCAAAACCCGCTAGCAGATCCGCAAAATGCTAGCAGATTTTGAAACGCTTTTTGTTATTTTTTGCAGCGTTTCAGCTAGCATTTTGCGGTTTTGTGAAGCGTTTTTGGTGTAGTAGATTTCATGTATTGTTACAGTAAAGCTGTTACTGAACAGCTTCTGTAACAAAAACGCCTGGAAAACCGCTCTGAACTGGCGTTTTTCAGAGCTGTTTGCGTTTTTCCTATACTTAACATTGAGGCAGAAACGCATCCACAATCCAAAATCTGCAGCAGCCTGGGAGTATGCGTTTCTGCAAAACACCTCCCACTCTGGTGTGCACCAGCCCATTGAGATACATTGGCCAAGCGTATCCGCACCCGCAAGCGGCTGCAGAAACGCTGAGAAAGCCGCTCGGTGTGCACCAGCCCTAACAGTAACCTGCGGGTGTGCAGTGGCCTCTATACATGCGTGAATCAAATAAGTGTTACCTACTTTATAACAGGAATAGCCCTGAATGGAACCTAATGAATAAAGCTGCTTATATTTTACAATAATTATGTATAAATGATTCTCAGTGTTAACCCATTTGTAAAAGCTTTCCTCTCCCTGATTTACATTCTGACATTTATCACTGGCGGTGACATCTTTACTGCTGGCAGGTGTATCATTGCAGATTTTTTTTTTCCCTTCTGTGAAACCGCTTGTCTCCCAGACAGAAGGCCGTGTGACATCATAGCCTAGGCTAAGCATCACTGGGGGAGGGGCTACATACCTATATTCAGCAATATGTAGCTATAGGAAGTGTTCCTGATGGTGAAACCAGGAAGATGACCATACAATTGGGTGTCCTGAATAAAATATTGCATTCTACTGTGATGTGTGTAAAGGACAGGGCAGAGCAATTAAAAAAAAATCTCAGTTGGATATATTGACCTCACCAGGTTGGAATCTTCTGCGCCTGCGCAGAACTCTCCAAACCATGTGAGTGGCGCGGCAAGCATTCGCACAGGAGATACCGACCTCGCCTGCGCAGAACTCTCCAAACCATGTGAGTGGCACGGCCGCGCACTCGCACAGGAGATACCGACCTCGCCTGCGCAGAACTCTCCAAACCATGTGAGTGGCGCGGCCGCACAGGAGATACCGACCTCGCCTGCGCAGAACTCTCCAAACCATGTGAGTGGCGCGGCTACGCATTCGCACAGACACAGAAGACACTGACCTCGCCTGCGCAGAACTCTCCAAACCATGTGAGTGGCGCGGCCGCACAGGAGATACCGACCTCGCCTGCGCAGAACTCTCCAAACCATGTGAGTGGCGCGGCCGCACAGGAGATACCGACCTCGCCTGCGCAGAACTCTCCAAACCATGTGAGTGGCGCGGCCGCACAGGAGATACTGACCTCACCTGCGCAGAACTCTCCAAACCATGTGAGTGGCGCGGCCGCACAGGAGATACCGACCTCACCTGTGCAGAACTCTCCAAACCATGTGAGTGGCGCGGCCGCGCATTCGCACAGGAGATACCGACCTCACCTGCGCAGAACTCTCCAAACCATGTGAGTGGCGCGGCCGCACACTCGCACAGGAGATACCGACCTCGCCTGTGCAGAACTCTCCAAACCATGTGAGTGGCGCGGCCGCACACTCGCACAGGAGATACCGACCACGCCTGCGCAGAACTCTCCAAACCATGTGAGTGGCGCGGCCGCACACTCGCACAGGAGATACCGACCACGCCTGCGCAGAACTCTCCAAACCATGTGAGTGGCGCGGCCGCACACTCGCACAGGAGATACCGACCTCACCTGCGCAGAACTCTCCAAACCATGTGAGTGGCGCGGCCGCGCATTCGCACAGGAGATACCGACCTCGCCTGCGCAGAACTCTCCAAACCATGTGAGTGGCGCGGCCGCACACTCGCACAGGAGATACCGACCTCGCCTGCGCAGAACTCTCCAAACCATGTGAGTGGCGCGGCCGCACAGGAGATACCGACCTCACCTGCGCAGAACTCTCCAAACCATGTGAGTGGCGCGGCCGCACACTCGCACAGGAGATACTGACCTCACCTGCGCAGAACTCTCCAAACCATGTGAGTGGCGCGGCCGCACACTCGCACAGGAGATACCGACCTCACCTGTGCAGAACTCTCCAAGCCATGTGAGTGGCGCGGCCGCACACTCGCACAGGAGATACCGACCTCGCCTGCGCAGAACTCTCCAAACCATGTGAGTGGCGCGGCCGCGCATTCGCACAGGAGATACCGACCTCGCCTGCGCAGAACTCTCCAAATCATGTGAGTGGCGCGGCCGCACAGGAGATACCGACCTCACCTGTGCAGAACTCTCCAAACCATGTGAGTGGCGCGGCCGCACAGGAGATACCGACCTCACCTGCGCAGAACTCTCCAAACCATGTGAGTGGCGCGGCCGCGCATTCGCACAGGAGATACCGACCTCGCCTGCGCAGAACTCTCCATACCATGTGAGTGGCGCGGCCGCACACTCGCACAGGAGATACCGACCTCACCTGTGCAGAACTCTCCAAACCATGTGAGTGGCGCGGCCGCACACTCGCACAGGAGATACCGACCTCGCCTGTGCAGAACTCTCCAAACCATGTGAGTGGCGCGGCCGCACACTCGCACAGGAGATACCGACCTCACCTGCGCAGAACTCTCCAAACCTTGTGAGTGGCGCGGCCGCGCACTCGCACAGGAGATACCGACCTCGCCTGCGCAGAACTCTCCAAACCATGTGAGTGGCGCGGCCGCACACTCGCACAGGAGATACCGACCTCACCTGTGCAGAACTCTCCAAACCATGTGAGTGGCGCGGCCGCGCATTCGCACAGGAGATACCGACCTCGCCTGCGCAGAACTCTCCAAACCATGTGAGTGGCGCGGCCGCACACTCGCACAGGAGATACCGACCTCGCCTGTGCAGAACTCTCCAAACCATGTGAGTGGCGCGGCAGCTCACTCGCACAGGAGATACCGACCTCGCCTGCGCGGAACTCTCCAAACCATGTGAGTGGCACGGCCGCGCACTCGCACAGGAGATACCGACCTCGCCTGCGCAGAACTCTCCAAACCATGTGAGTGGCGCGGCCACGCATTCGCACAGACACAGAAGACACTGACCTCGCCTGCGCAGAACTCTCCAAACCATGTGAGTGGCGCGGCCGCACAGGAGATACCGACCTCGCCTGCGCAGAACTCTCCAAACCATGTGAGTGGCGCGGCCACGCATTCGCACAGACACAGAAGACACTGACCTCGCCTGCGCAGAACTCTCCAAACCATGTGAGTGGCGCGGCCGCACAGGAGATACCGACCTCGCCTGCGCAGAACTCTCCAAACCATGTGAGTGGCGCGGCCGCACAGGAGATACCGACCTCGCCTGCGCAGAACTCTCCAAACCATGTGAGTGGCGCGGCCGCACAGGAGATACCGACCTCACCTGTGCAGAACTCTCCAAACCATGTGAGTGGCGCGGCCGCACACTCGCACAGGAGATACCGACCTCACCTGCGCAGAACTCTCCAAACCATGTGAGTGGCGCGGCCGCGCATTCGCACAGGAGATGCCGACCTCGCCTGCGCAGAACTCTCCAAACCATGTGAGTGGCGCGGCCGCACACTCGCACAGGAGATACCGACCTCACCTGCGCAGAACTCTCCAAACCATGTGAGTGGCGCGGCCGCACACTCGCACAGGAGATACCGACCTCGCCTGCGCAGAACTCTCCAAACCATGTGAGTGGCGCGGCCGCACACTCGCACAGGAGATACCGACCTCGCCTGCGCAGAACTCTCCAAACCATGTGAGTGGCGCGGCCGCACACTCGCACAGGAGATACCGACCTCGCCTGCGCAGAACTCTCCAAACCATGTGAGTGGCGCGGCCGCACACTCGCACAGGAGATACCGACCTCGCCTGCGCAGAACTCTCCAAACCATGTGAGTGGCCCGGCCGCACACTCGCACAGGAGATACCGACCTCGCCTGCGCAGAACTCTCCAAACCATGTGAGTGGCGCGGCCGCGCATTCGCACAGGAGATACCGACCTCGCCTGCGCAGAACTCTCCAAACCATGTGAGTGGCGCGGCCGCACACTCGCACAGGAGATACCGACCTCGCCTGCGCAGAACTCTCCAAACCATGTGAGTGGCGCGGCCGCACAGGAGATACCGACCTCACCTGTGCAGAACTCTCCAAACCATGTGAGTGGCGCGGCCGCACAGGAGATACCGACCTCACCTGTGCAGAACTCTCCAAACCATGTGAGTGACGCGGCTGCGCACTCGCACAGGAGATACCGACCTCACCTGCGCAGAACTCTCCAAACCATGTGAGTGGCACGGCCGCACAGGAGATACCGACCTCACCTGCGCAGAACTCTCCAAACCATGTGAGTGGCACGGCCGCACACTCGCACAGGAGATACCGACCTCACCTGCGCAGAACTCTCCAAACCATGTGAGTGGCGCGGCCGCACACTCGCACAGGAGATACCGACCTCGCCTGCGCAGAACTCTCCAAACCATGTGAGTGGCGCGGCCGCACACTCGCACAGGAGATACCGACCTCGCCTGCGCAGAACTCTCCAAACCATGTTAGTGGCACGGCCGCACAGGAGATACCGACATCACCTGTGCAGAACTCTCCAAACCATGTGAGTGACGCGGCCGCGCATTCGCACAGGAGATACCGACCTCACCTGCGCAGAACTCTCCAAACCATGTGAGTGGCGCGGCCGCACACTCGCACAGGAGATACCGACCTCACCTGCGCAGAACTCTCCAAACCATGTGAGTGGCGCGGCCGCACACTCGCACAGGAGATACCGACCTCACCTGCGCAGAACTCTCCAAACCATGTGAGTGGCGCGGCCACGCATTCGCACAGACACAGAAGACACTGACCTCGCCTGCGCAGAACTCTCCAAACCATGTGAGTGGCGCGGCCGCACACTCGCACAGGAGATACCGACCTCACCTGCGCAGAACTCTCCAAACCATGTGAGTGGCGCGGCCGCACACTCGCACAGGAGATACCGACCTCACCTGCGCAGAACTCTCCAAACCATGTGAGTGGCGCGGCCACGCATTCGCACAGACACAGAAGACACTGACCTCGTCTGCGCAGAACTCTCCAAACCATGTGAGTGGCGCGGCCGCACACTCGCACAGGAGATACCGACCTCGCCTGCGCAGAACTCTCCAAACCATGTGAGTGGCGCGGCCGCACACTCGCACAGGAGATACCGACCTCGCCTGCGCAGAACTCTCCAAACCATGTGAGTGGCGCGGCCGCACTCTCGCACAGGAGATACCGACCTCACCTGCGCAGAACTCTCCAAACCATGTGAGTGGCGCGGCCGCACAGGAGATACCGACCTCGCCTGTGCAGAACTCTCCAAACCATGTGAGTGGTGCGGCCGCACGCTCGCACAGGAGATACCGACCTCACCTGCGCAGAACTCTCCAAACCATGTGAGTGGCGCGGCCGCACACTCGCACAGGAGATACCGACCTCACCTACGCAGAACTCTCCAAGCCATGTGAGTGGCGCGGCCGCGCACTCGCACAGGAGATACCGACCTCGCCTGCGCTGAACTCTCCAAACCATGTGAGTGGCGCGGCCGCGCATTCGCACAGGAGATACCGACCTCACCTGCGCAGAACTCTCCAAACCATGTGAGTGGCGCGGCCGCGCATTCGCACAGGAGATACCGACCTCACCTGCGCAGAACTCTCCAAACCATGTGAGTGGCGCGGCCGCACAGGAGATACCGACCTCGCCTGCGCAGAACTCTCCAAACCATGTGAGTGGCACGGCCGCACAGGAGAGACCGACCTCGCCTGCGCAGAACTCTACAAACCATGTGAGTGGCGCGGCTGCACACTCGCACAGGAGATTCCGACCTCGCCTGCGCAGAACTCTCCAAACCATGTGAGTGGCACGGCCGCACAGGAGATACCGACCTCACCTGTGCAGAACTCTCCAAACCATGTGAGTGACGCGGCCGCACACTCGCACAGGAGATACCGACCTCACCTGTGCAGAACTCTCCAAACCATGTGAGTGGCGCGGCCGCACACTCGCACAGGAGATTCCGACCTCACCTGCGCAGAACTCTCCAAACCATGTGAGTGGCGCGGCCGCACACTCGCACAGGAGATACCGACCTCGCCTGCGCAGAACTCTCCAAACCATGTGAGTGGCGCGGCCGCACACTCGCACAGGAGATACAGACCTCGCCTGCGCAGAACTCTCCAAACCATGTGAGTGGCGCGGCCGCACAGGAGATACCGACCTCACCTGTGCAGAACTCTCCAAACTATGTGAGTGGCGCGGCCGCACACTCGCACAGGAGATACCGACCTCACCTGCGTAGAACTCTCCAAACCATGTGAGTGGCGCGGCCGCACACTCGCACAGGAGATACCGACCTCACCTGCGCAGAACTCTCCAAACCATGTGAGTGGCGCGGCCACGCATTCGCACAGACACAGAAGACACTGACCTCGCCTGCGCAGAACTCTCCAAACCATGTGAGTGGCGCGGCCGCACACTCGCACAGGAGATACCGACCTCGCCTGCGCAGAACTCTCCAAACCATGTGAGTGGCGCGGCCGCACACTCGCACAGGAGATACCGACCTCGCCTGCGCAGAGCTCTCCAAACCATGTGAGTGGCGCGGCCGCACACTCGCACAGGAGATACCGACCTCGCCTGTGCAGAACTCTCCAAACCATGTGAGTGGCGCGGCCGCACTCTCGCACAGGAGATACCGACCTCACCTGCGCAGAACTCTCCAAACCATGTGAGTGGCGCGGCCGCACAGGAGATACCGACCTCGCCTGTGCAGAACTCTCCAAACCATGTGAGTGGCGCGGCCGCACGCTCGCACAGGAGATACCGACCTCACCTGCGCAGAACTCTCCAAACCATGTGAGTGGCGCGGCCGCACACTCGCACAGGAGATACCGACCTCACCTACGCAGAACTCTCCAAGCCATGTGAGTGGCGCGGCCGCGCACTCGCACAGGAGATACCGACCTCGCCTGCGCAGAACTCTCCAAACCATGTGAGTGGCGCGGCCGCGCATTCGCACAGGAGATACCGACCTCACCTGCGCAGAACTCTCCAAACCATGTGAGTGGCGCGGCCGCACAGGAGATACCGACCTCGCCTGTGCAGAACTCTCCAAACCATGTGAGTGGCGCGGCCGCACGCTCGCACAGGAGATACCGACCTCGCCTGCGCAGAGCTCTCCAAACCATGTGAGTGGCGCGGCCGCACACTCGCACAGGAGATACCGACCTCGCCTGTGCAGAACTCTCCAAACCATGTGAGTGGCGCGGCCGCACTCTCGCACAGGAGATACCGACCTCACCTGCGCAGAACTCTCCAAACCATGTGAGTGGCGCGGCCGCACAGGAGATACCGACCTCGCCTGTGCAGAACTCTCCAAACCATGTGAGTGGCGCGGCCGCACGCTCGCACAGGAGATACCGACCTCACCTGCGCAGAACTCTCCAAACCATGTGAGTGGCGCGGCCGCACACTCGCACAGGAGATACCGACCTCACCTACGCAGAACTCTCCAAGCCATGTGAGTGGCGCGGCCGCGCACTCGCACAGGAGATACCGACCTCGCCTGCGCAGAACTCTCCAAACCATGTGAGTGGCGCGGCCGCGCATTCGCACAGGAGATACCGACCTCACCTGCGCAGAACTCTCCAAACCATGTGAGTGGCGCGGCCGCGCATTCGCACAGGAGATACCGACCTCACCTGCGCAGAACTCTCCAAACCATGTGAGTGGCGCGGCCGCACAGGAGATACCGACCTCGCCTGCGCAGAACTCTACAAACCATGTGAGTGGCGCGGCCGCTCACTCGCACAGGAGATACCGACCTCACCTGCGCAGAACTCTCCAAACCATGTGAGTGGCGCGGCCGCACACTCGCACAGGAGATACCGACCTCGCCTGTGCAGAACTCTCCAAACCATGTGAGTGGCGCGGCCGCACAGGAGATACCGACCTCGCCTGCGCAGAACTCTCCAAACCATGTGAGTGGCGCGGCCGCACAGGAGATACCGACCTCGCCTGCGCAGAACTCTCCAAACCATGTGAGTGGCGCGGCCGCACACTCGCACAGGAGATACCGACCTCGCCTGCGCAGAACTCTCCAAACCATGTGAGTGGCGCGGCCGCACACTCGCACAGGAGATACCGACCTCACCTGCGCAGAACTCTCCAAACCATGTGAGTGGCGCGGCCGCACACTCGCACAGGAGATACCGACCTCACCTGCGCAGAACTCTCCAAACCATGTGAGTGGCGCGGCCGCACACTCGCACAGGAGATACCGACCTCGCCTGCGCAGAACTCTCCAAACCATGTAAGTGGCGTGGCCACGCACTCGCACAGGAGATACCGACCTCACCTGTGCAGAACTCTCCAAGCCATGTGAGTGGCGCGGCCGCACACTCGCACAGGAGATACCGACCTCGCCTGCGCAGAACTCTCCAAACCATGTAAGTGGCGTGGCCACGCACTCGCACAGGCACAGAAGATGACAACCTGGCAAAGTCGGCATCTGCACCGGAGGGCATCCCGGGACACAGGAGCTGCAGCAAGGGACATGTTGGCTGCCAGGGGCTGGAGGAAGCCCCAGGTAAGGAGATTATTTTTGCTCGGATGTGTCCTCTAATCATGCTTGTGTATGGAGCTTTACATTAGAGTGAACGCTTCAAAGGGCTGGGAGGACTCAATGACTTTCTTCTGGTCATAGTGTCCTTCTCTTATCCACAGGAAGCTTTCTGTTATTTGCATGCTGAGATAAGCCTGACACTGTAGCAAAGAAATCTTCCCACAATCCCGCTTGCACTGCACAGTTTCTGCAGGAAGGAAAATGGGGACATATAGGGACCTATTTTACGGGAAAAAGTGGTTAACGTATATATTTGGGGCAGTAACTGTTTTGACTTCTTAACATTAGCAAGAGCTTTTAGAATCACAAACCTCTTAGTAGTGTGAACGAGCCCTTCAACAATGCAGATTGCCTGGCTGTCCTGCTCAGCCTCTAATAGTTTTAGCCATAGCCCCCGAACAAGCATGCAGCAGATCAGGTGACTGGATTAGCTGCAGGCTGGTTTCGGGTGTGATTCAGATACTACTGCAGCCAGAGATCAGCAGGACTGCCAGGCAACTGGTATTGTGTAACAGGAAATATGGACGCCTCCATACCCCTCTCAGTTCAGGTGTGATTTTATCTGTGGCCCTTGGGTTTATGGCAGATCTCTGTTTGCTCTCCAGCATTGTATAAATCCTCTCCAGGGTGTGCAGTGATGATCTGTAGCACGTGAGAGCAATCTGTGCGGAACAATCGGTAATAGTAGATGAGGATAATGTGTGTTTATGGCTGTCAGTGTGGCCAGCTGGCTCTAGGTGAGTAAACAGTGTGAGGAGCGGGGATAATGGGATATTATAGGCCTGGCAGAGGCTTGCTGGGGATATGCTGGCACTGGTGCCTGCAGGGTTAATGTCTTTCATCAGATCTCTCCTGCTCCCGGTGATTATCTGGCAGGTGAGGAGGGTGCAGCCACAGAGTATGTCTGTCAGCAGATCTCTCCTGCTCCCGGTGATTATCTGGCAGGTGAGGGGGGTGCAGCCACAGAGTATGTCTCTGGGTTGTGGGATTGCTGCTTGTCTACAGTCCTGCACAAAACTCTTCAGAGTGACACAAATGGTGGTTTTCACAAAGTGCTTCAGTTTGTATGATGGTAATGTGGCTGTGACTGTACCCCAGGATCGCAGAGTCCTTCTCTGCCATGGAAATGAACTCGCCCCCCCCCCCACACACACCCACCCGTTTAAAAAAAAAAAAAAAATTCACTGCATTTCAGTCCTGCTACGAAAGGACCAGCTGAGATCCTTGGTCATCTTCCAGTTCTTCTCGGTAACGCTGGTGAGGGTTGGGGAGCACAAGGCTGGAGATCATTCATGCTGAATGAGTTAGAATATCAGACTGGATGATTTCTAAGGAGGGTGTTGCTTGAAATCATTGTTCTTCCTCTGTTAGCCATGGTCACCTGCAAGGAAAGGCGTCCAGCCATCCTTGTGCTTCAGAAGATATTGCTGCCACTAAGATTGTACCTAAATCAACCATTTGATAAATGGTGATTCACCCTCCTTAGAAATCATCCAGTCTGATATTCTAACTCATTCAGCATGAATGATCAAGGGTTTTAATGATTGTGAAGAAGGTTTCAGGGTGCCTGTGAAAGTCCAGCAAGCTCCAGGACCGTCCCCTATAGATGATTCAGCTGCAGTATCGGGATGCCACCAGCACAGAGCTGGCTCAGGATGGGCAGCAGGCCAGTGAGGAGATTTCTGTAGGATGGCCTTTTATCTGGAAGAGCAGCAAAGAAGCCACTTCCCTCCAAGAGAGACACCAGGGACGGCTGATATTCTGTAATAAGTACAGGGATTGGACTGCTGAGGAGTGGGGTAAAGACATAATCTCTGATGAAGGTGGGCAGCACGGTGGCGTAGTGGTTAGCGCTCTCGCCTTGCAGCGCTGGGTCCCTGGTTCGAATCCCACCCAGGGCACTATCTGCAAAGAGTTTGTATGTTCTCTCTGTGTCTGTGTGGGTTTCCTCCAGGCACTCCGGTTTCCTCCCACACTCCAAAAACATACGGATAAGTTAATTGGCTCCCCCTAAAAAATTGGCCCTAGACTACAGTACTTACACTACATAATATAGACATATGGCAATGGTAGGGATTAGATTGTGAGCTCCTTTGAGGGACAGTTAGTGACAAGATCTATCTATCTATATCTCTATATATCTCTCTCTCTCTATCTATATCTATATCTATACTGTACAGCGCTGCGTAATGTCGGCGCTATATAAATAGTAATAATAATAATAATGCCTTCTTATGAATGTTTGGGGCATCTTGCTAAATTATTGTCCGGAGAAGAAAAGGTGAGTGCTGCCATCAGTCATGTCTCATGCCAACCGTAAGGGATCCTGCGACCATTCATGTGTGGGCTGCTTCTCATCCCAGGGAGCGGGCTCACTCACAATTCATGTGTGGGGCTGCTTCTCATCCAAGGGAGTGGGCTCACTCACAATTCATGTGTGGGGCTGCTTCTCATACAAGGGAGTGGCCTCACTCACAATTCATGTGTGGGGCTGCTTCCTATCCCAGGGGGCGGGCTCACTCACAATTCATGTGTGGGGCTGCTTCTCATCCCAGGGAGCGGGCTCACTCGCAATTCATGTGTGGGGCTGCTTCTCATCCCAGGGAGCGGGCTCACTCACAATTCATGTGTGGGGCTGCTTCTCATCCAAGGGAGCGGGCTCATTCACAATTCATGTGTGGGGCTGCTTCTCCAAGGTATAGGGCTCACTCACAATTCATGTGTGGGGTCGCTTCTCATCTATGAAGCGGACTTGCTCACTATTTACCCTAAAGCTGAGTACTCACCCTGCAATGAAGTAAGATGGATCTAGCGATGTCTCCCTGACGAGCGCTCCTCAGTCCCATGTTCCTGATGGTGAGTATGCACGACGGCACACGATGGGCGGGGACAAGACTTGAAGCAATCGCGGTACTTTTGTGCGGGAGTCGTCGGATCTTAAAGATCCGATGTGATGGTCATCGGCACTTGTTGAAAATCGACATTCGCATGATCGTGCACCTGTACCCTCGTAGTGAGATCAAGGGAACGATCGCTCATCGCTCAAATCACCGGTCGCTGGGTAAATCGTTTGAAAAATTGTGATGTGGGTACAGGATTTAAGAATGCAGGCCTGACTAAAGCCTGGGACCAAAACCTCCTCTGATAGCACCAACGTCTTTCAACCAAAATGTTGGCCATGACTGTCCCGAGACTGCGACCTGCCCCACCCCACAATCGTCTATTTATAATCGCTCCTGATTGCTGGATTGGGGTAGATCAGCCTTTCATGGGAATGCACTGCATGCTGGGAAATGCTCTTTCTGTAACCAGATACGGGGATCATTCTCTACGCACCACATGCGAGTCCTCTTCCCAGAATCCTCTGCTGCAGCATCCCCAGTGACTGCATGTGATTATCCGTGTAATATAACTCTTCAGGGATTATATGCTTGACCTTTATGCTGGAATAGCTGCTTGTTTCCAGACACAATATAGTGACTTGGCGTAGATCTGTGAGGAGCAGGTCCTGCTCTGCTGATCTCTGCACAATAAGGGCACTCTGCGAGCCCTTATTGTGTCTGGCTGGCCCTTATTGTGTGTGTGTGTGTGTCTGGCGGGTGTGGGCCCTTATTGCGTGTGTCTGGCGGGTAGGAGCTTTACCTTGGCAGCAAGGAATGGTTGTGCCCTGCAGCGTTGCATTATGGGTGCTGACACTAGCAGTCCCCCCCCCCCCCTTTATTGCAGCGCTGTGCTCTGTGAGTCTGCTGAGCAGTTTCTGTGGTCAGCGGAGGGGAGGAAGTGGTTCTGGAAGCGTTTGTCACTTTTACCCGAGCGGTTTCCATTTATAGAAGACTGTGGTGGAAAGTCGCTGATATCGCCGCAGAGACCTTTGTAGGAGAGACAGATAGTAGACACAGCAATGTGGAGCTCAAAGCACCAAATCCAGTACATAGCTATGTAAGTAAAATGTATAACTTCAAACAAAGCGGACAACCGCGGCTGAGCAGATGAAAACGCACCTAGATCCCAAATTATCACCAATGCCTTTATTAGGGACTTATCTCTTAAAGAGGAACTGTTGCGAAAATCTTACATTTTAAAAATGTAAAACCCATACAAATAAGTACATTTCTTCTAGAGTGAAATGAGCCATAAATGACTTTTCTCCTATGTTGCTGTCACTTACAGTAGGTAGTAGAAATCTGACAGAACCGACAGGTTTTGGGTTAGTCCATCTCTCCATGGGGGATTCTCAGCATGGCCTTTATTCTTTATAAAGACATTCCCTGAAAATAATTAATACAAAGCTGCTGGCCAGCCTCCCTGCTCGCTGCACACTATTTTGGCAGTTGGACGGAGCAACTGCCATTCACTAAGTGCTTTTAAAAATAAAGGAAACCCTAAGAACCCACCTATGAGAAGATGGGCTAGTCCAAAATCTGTCAGATTTCTACTACTTACTGTAAGTGACAGCAACATAGGAGAAAATTAAATGATGGCTCCGGAAGAAACTTACTACTTATTTGTATATGTTATCATGTATTTTACATTTTATGATTTTCGTGACAGAGGTCCTTTAAATAAAATCAATTTAAACAAGCAGTTCACAAACATGAAGGGTATAAGAATAGAGTTACACAGTATGTGTAATTATATCAACCTGACACCGGTCTAATGACACGAGTAAAGGTGGCCATACACTGATAGATTTGCCGCAGATTCGACCATCAGATTTCTGTCAGATTTCTGTCAGGTCGAATCTGTCAGGAAGGTATCTGATGTGGGCCACACACTAGGAACAGATAGTTCAGAGTGAAATCTATTAAAATAGATTGAAATGCATTATTGCACCATTAGCTCCAATGCAAGTCTATGGGCCATCCATCTGCCATCCAGCGGCCGATTGACCTAGATTTTCCATCAGGACCGATCAAGCAAATCGATCGAAATTAGCTGGAAATCGATCAATTGGATGGTTTATCACGCTTCCTGCTGCATTTACTTCTAGCCGATTCGATCAGAGTGGGCGAACCGGCCGTCAATCGATGGTTGAAATTGACCAGTGTATGGGCCCCTTTACAAATACTTAAAGAAACCATTAACAAAAAAACAGCCCCGGGGGCTTCTCACCTCGGGAGGGGGAAGCCCCCAGATCTTATCGAGGTTCCCCCCCCCCCCCCCCCCCCCATCCTCCTAAGCCTCAGGAATCCAGCGCTGGGACTCCTGAGATCAGCTGACATGCCTGTCTGCTGTGGTGCGGAATCGCCTGCAGTATTTACCTCCCGCGATCCCAGCTTTCCCATGGGCTGCGGTGGAAATAGCTGAGCCTGATCGGGTCTGCTGTCCTGCACAGGCCACTCGCACATGCAGAGTACAGCGGTCTCTATTGGGCTCTGATATTCCCACCGCAGCCCATCGGAAAGCCGCTGCTTGGGCTGCACGAGATCGCGGTAGGTAAATATTTACCTCGCCAGTGTTCGGGGGCTGCCAGCGCTGGATCCCGGAGGGTGGAGAGGACGGGGGAATCCTCATTAGGATCCCGAGGTAAGTATACCCCAGGGGAAGTTTTCTTTATTACAGGTTCTCCAAGCATCCCAGAAGCCCCGGCGTGTGCGTACGCAGCAGCACGGCCGTCACATGGTCATGAGTGAGTATGCAGAGACATAACTGCATAAATGACAGACGCCAACCTTCTTACGTCCGTCCCCCGCTCACCGCGCCATTCAACAACCGCGCCGGTGCTCATGCCTTCCACAGCCTAATGAGAGCTGATACTGGTGTGAAGGCAAAAGGTAGTAACCCCAAATATTGATTAGATTCAGTTTACATTTATTCGCTCACTTTGCATTTTGTAAATTGATGGTAAACAATCCTCGTTATTTATATTTGTGAAAGCATTCTTTGTTTCCTGTATATTTTCACACCTACTTGAACCTTCAGCACTGGACTGTATATCTCGGGGGGGTTGCAAACATTTTGGGTGGAGGGCCGGGTCAACATACTTCAGACTGCTGGGGGGCTGGCGGATACATAAGATGATGTAGAAGTCTTTGCGGGCCAGACAGTGAACCATGCCCAGGTGACAACCTGCAGTCCAATTGGACAGCAGCGTCACCTGAATGCTGACAAAACTGAGGTCCTGTTTGTCCAAAGCCAGTGCTCGCCATCAAAACAGCTCTATCCTAAAGCAACACCAATCAGGATTGGGAATTCAGACATAAACAGCTCCAACCTTGTGCGCAGCCTTGGCGTACTAATCGATGGGGAATTGAGTTTCAGAAACCAAATTTCATCTGTAGTTAAATCTTCCTTCTTTCATCTGAAGAACATTGCAAAGATTAAACATCTGATTCCCCCAGAGGATCTTCCAACCCTAGTCCACGCCTTCATCACATCACGGCTGGACTACTGCAATGCCCTTTATGCTGGCCTCCCCAAAAAGGACCTGCGTCGCCTGCAATTAGTGCAGAATGCTGCTGCCAGATTGCTAACAAACCAGCCTCGCCACTGTCACATTACACCGATCCTTCGCTCACTGCACTGGCTACCAGTAGAATGGAGAATACTCTTCAAGATTGGACTGCTGACATTCAAATCCCTGCACAGTCTGGGCCCTGGATACATGAAGGACTTGCTGAAGCTGCACCACACCTCTCACAACCTCAGATCAGCAAGTTCTGTAAACTTGGTCACTCCCAGAGTGCACCTCAAAAAATCTGGAGACAGAGCCTTCTGTCATGCTGCCCCTACTCTTTGGAACTCCCTACCACACCCGGTAAAGACAGCACCATCCCTGGAGCTATTCAAATCCAGACTGAAAAGCCACCTGTTTAGCCTGGCATTTCCAGATTTATAAAATTCTTCCTCTGCATCACGATGGTCGGAGCCATGCTTATGCGCTTTGAGTCCTACGGGAGAAAAGCGCTTTACAAATGTTATTTGTTGTTGTTGTTGTGGAATTTGATTGGAAACCAGCGAAATTACTGCTTTCTGGCTTCCATGTGGATGGGTGGGGCCAGCACTGCTATTCTGTATGTGGACCACCAATATTTAAAGATGTAGCTGACTGCATCTATAAGTAATATATTTTGTGTGTGGGGGGCCGGTTAAAAAGCCTCAGGGGGCCGCATTCGGCCCGAGGGCCTTAGTTTGAGGACCACTGGTATATCTGGCTGAAGCTGGTTCCTCCTGTTTGCTCATGAGGCTCTGGTGGGGTTATGGACCCGTCTTCTGCTTATCCTCGCCCAGCTCCAGTGTGCTGCTGGTACATGAATGAATGTCACGTGTTTTCTGGAGTTCAGGGTTAATTCTTCCTAATTCTTCCTAATTGCATTGCGTCTGACCTCGCAGTGTCACAATGTGGACTTTGTCCGCTGTCTGAGGAGCCCGGTCCTTGCAGTGTGACTGTCATTAGGTGTCCCTGATGGCTTCCTTGTGACTGCAGAGGACGGGAAAGGGGGTTGTTATCAGATAATTACTCCAGCGCCAGTATGTTAGGTTACCGTGCGCGGACAGTATGTGTGTCTTTTACTGTTTGTGACACTCTTCTCTCTGATTAGACGTCTGGCTGGGTGGGAGCGGCTGCTCTGGGCGCTCCTGGCTGGGTGGGAGCGGCTGCTCTGGGCGCACCTGGCTGGGTGGGAGCGGATGCTCTTGGCGCACCTGGCTGGGTGAGAGCGGATGCTCTTGGCGCACCTGGCTGGGTGGGAGCGGCTGCTCTTGGCGCTCCTGGCTGGGTGGGAGCGGCTGCTCTGGGCGCTCCGGGCTGGGTGGGAGCGGCTGCTCTGGGGCGCTCGTGGCTGGGTGGGAGCGGCTGCTCTGGGCGCACCTGGCTGGGTGGGAGCGGATGCTCTTGGCGCACCTGGCTGGGTGGGAGCGGCTGCTCTTGGCGCTCGTGGCTGGGTGGGAGTGGCTGCTCTTGGTGCTCGTGGCTGGGTGGGAGTGGCTGCTCTGGGGCGCTCCTGGCTGGGTGGGAGCGGCTGCTCTGGGGCGCTCGTGGCTGGGTGGGATCGGCTGCTCTGGGCGCTCCGGGCTGGGTGGGAGTGGCTGCTCTGTGGGCGCTCCGGGCTGGGTGGGAGTGGCTGCTCTGTGGGCGCTCCTGGCTGGGTGGGGTTGGCTGCTCTGGGCGCTCCTGGCTGGGTGGGGTTGGCTGCTCTGGGCGCTCCTGGCTGGTTGGGAGTGGCTGCTCTGGGCGCTCCTGGCTGGGTGGGAGCGGCTGCTCTGGGCACACCTGGCTGGGTGGGAGCGGCTGCTCTGGGCGCACCTGGCTGGGTGGGAGCGGCTGCTCTTGGCGCTCCTGGCTGGGTGGGAGCGGCTGCTCTTGGCGCTCCTGGCTGGGTGGGAGCGGCTGCTCTGGGCGCTCCGGGCTGGGTGGGAGCGGCTGCTCTGGGGCGTTCGTGGCTGGGTGGGAGCGGCTGCTCTGGGCGCACCTGGCTGGGTGGGAGCGGATGCTCTTGGCGCACCTGGCTGGGTGGGAGCGGCTGCTCTGTGGGTGCTCCGGGCTGGGTGGGAGCGGCTGCTCTGTGGGCGCTCCTGGCTGGGTGGGGTTGGCTGCTCTGGGCGCTCCTGGCTGGGTGGGGTTGGCTGCTCTGGGCGCTCCTGGCTGGTTGGGAGTGGCTGCTCTGGGCGCTCCTGGCTGGGTGGGAGCGGCTGCTCTGGGCGCACCTGGCTGGGTGGGAGCGGCTGCTCTGGGCGCACCTGGCTGGGTGGGAGCGGATGCTCTTGGCGCACCTGGCTGGGTGGGAGCGGCTGCTCTTGGCGCTCCTGGCTGGGTGGGAGCGGCTGCTCTGGGGCGTTCGTGGCTGGGTGGGAGCGGCTGCTCTGGGCGCACCTGGCTGGGTGGGAGCGGATGCTCTTGGCGCACCTGGCTGGGTGGGAGCGGCTGCTCTTGGTGCTCGTGGCTGGGTGGGATCGGCTGCTCTGGGCGCTCCGGGCTGGGTGGGAGTGGCTGCTCTGGGGCGCTCCTGGCTGGGTGGGAGCGGCTGCTCTGGGGCGCTCGTGGCTGGGTGGGAGCGGCTGCTCTGGGCGCTCCTGGCTGGGAGGGAGCGGCTGCTCTGGGCGCTCCTGGCTGGCTGGGAGTGGCGGCACTGGGCGCTCCTGGCTGGCTGGGAGTGGCGGCTCTGGGCGCTCCTGGCTGGGTGGGAGTGGCGGCTCTGGGTGGGAGTGGCTGCTCTGGACATCGCACTCCTGGTTGTTTATCTCCGTATATCTGATCCAGAGAAGGCAGGAAAGGCTCTGAGCCAGGCTTTCTCAGCCAGGGTTCCTTGAGTACTCTGCAGGGTTCCCTGGCATTTTTCCCCATCGTGGGGGAAGTATTATAGAGCGCATTATAATCGGGGATACCAGGGCTGTAGAGTCGGTACAAAAATCCACCGACTCAGACTCCTCAGGTTAGGATTCCACCGACTCCTCTAATTTTGCATATTACAATTTTGTTGATTGGAAGTATGCAGCATGAAATGCATCTATTAACTGCCAACGCTTAGGAATTCTAAAGTACAACTGAAGTAAGAGCGATATGGAGGCTGCCATATTTATTCCCTTTTAAAAATACCAGTTACCTGGCTATTCAGCTGATCTTCTGCCTCTAATACTTTTAGTCATAGACTAAAACTAGTCCTTGGTAAGAGTACTTGTAGAAGACAGGAACAAAGAACATCTATCAGGCCCTAGGCAATGTAACACTGGGTACATGTAAGAGTGATGTGCAGGTACTCTGCAGGGGAATGAGGAGATTCTTCCTCTATTACACATTCTTCATGCACAATCTGAACATGGATCAGGCCCTAGGCAATGTAACTGTGGGCACATGTAAGAGTGATGTGCAGGTACTCTGCAGGGGAACGAGGGGATTCTTCCTCTATTACACATTCTTCATGTACAATCTGAACCAGGTTTATGGGTGACAGACAACACCTCTGTGTTCAATGTGCACAACATTCTCAGTGGATTCCCTGCAGCTCTGTGGGGAATGCATATGTAGAGTATAGTACTACTGTGTAACAAAGTAAACCTGAGACAGATGAAATTAAAGTTTTTATACATACCTGGGGCTTCCTCCAGCCCCCTTCAGGCTAATCAGTCCCTCGCTGTCCTCCTCTGCCACCTGGATCTTCTGCTATGAGTCCAGGTGCTTGAGCCAGTCTGGCGTAGTGCGCATGCACACACTCCGCCGCCGGGAGCGTACTACACCTGCGCAGCACTATTGTGCAAGTGCAGAACGTTCCTGGCTGTGGAAGCGGCACGTGGCTGGACTGCTCTGACTGGCTGAATTACCGGGACTCATAGCAGAAGATTCATGTAGCGGAGGAGGACAGCGAGGGACCGAATGGCTTGAAGAGGGCTGGAGGAAGCCCCAGGTATGTACAACACTTTTCTCTGTTCATCCTTCTCAGATACCCTTTAATTTGTAGTCACCAAACCAAATTTTAACATATCAAATTATTTGATTTCATCAGCAAAGGGAGTGCATACATTTGCATAAATCAGCATCAATGCAGAATTATTTCCATCTCGTTGACCATCTCTATTAGTGACACGGCTACACATCAGGCTTTATTCTTACAGCATAGATGTTATTTAGTATATATAAGAGATTCCTGTGTACACATCACATATACAGTCACAATCAGATCTGTATATCTGACCTTATAAATACGGGGACTGCTTTATTGAAGCAGCACAAGTAACTCATTTTGATTGGTTTATTTCATTTTTGTGGACTAAGCACAGCTATTACTGTATATATACATTATTTATGATGACTATTATCTGAGAACATTTTACCATATTTTCTATTTTAATTAATTTCATTAATCGGTGCATTTTCTCCAGACTCCAGGTACTCCAAAATTGCCCCGACTCCACAGCCCTGGGGGATACTGTAACAAGAAGCACTATATTGGGGGGGGCTCAGGAGACAGTATAATGAGAGGCAGTGTAATAGGGGGTAGTGAAATAAACAGCCACACATACTTTTAAAGACTATGCCTCCTGAAAAATAAATGCCGGGGTTCCTCGAGATCAAAAAGTTATTTGCAGGGTTCCTCCAGAGTAGAAAGGTTGAGAAAGTCTCTGAGCTGTACAGAACCAGCAGAGTGAGATTCCTGTGTTTACTGACAACAGATCAGTTGTGTGTTGGGGTCACATTGCTGGATCTGTGCTGCTGAAACTGACTCCACCTGGAGAGCGATGACTGGACGCCCGCAGGATCCGGCATCTCACCGCCATACTCTATTATTAAAGGGCTTCAGTAGGAGAAATCTGCCCATACACCTCAGGATGTATGGACAGATCGAGAGAGAGAGAGATCTGCTGGCTGCTCATACACTGCGCTAATCTAACGTGTGCTAATCTGTGTCTTCCAATCACAGGAGGAAGAGTTCAAATGGCTGCTAAAGGAAGAGGTACACTCTGTCCTCAAACAGCTGCAGGACATACTGAAGGTAAGACTCCGCCTCCTACTCACTGACTCCACCTCCTACTCACTGACTCCACCTCCTACTCACTGACTCCACCTGACATGACTATGTACTCTGTAATGTACTGCAGAAGATGTCAGTGCTATATAAATACATAATAATAATAATAATATGGTAGGACATTACACTATGACTATGGTAGGATTAGAGTGTGAGCTCCTCTGAGGACAGTCAGTGACATGACTATGTACTCTGTAATGTGCTGCAGAAGATGTCAGTGCTATATAAATACATAATAATAATAGGGTAGGACATTAGACTATTACTATGGCAGGATTAGAGTGTGAGCTCCTCTGAGGACAGTCAGTGACATGACTATCTTCTCTGTAATGTGCTGCAGATGTCAGTGCTATATAAATACATAATAATAATATGGGAGGACATTAGACTATGACTATGGTAAGGTTAGTGTGAGCTCCTCTGAGGACAGTCAGTGACATGACTATGTACTCTGTACAGTGCTGCAGGAGATGTCAGTGCTATATAAATACATAATAATAATAATAATATGGTAGGACATATGACTATGGTAGGATTAGAGTGTGAGCTCCTCTGAGGACAGTCAGTGACATGACTATATACTTTGTAATGTGCTGCAGAAGATGTCAGTGCTATATAAATACATAATAATAATAATAATAATATGGTAGGACATTAGACTATGACTATGGTAGGATTAGAGTGTGAGCTCTGAGGACAGCCAGTGACATGACTATATACTTTGTAATGTGCTGCAGAAGATGTCAGTGCTATATAAATACATAATAATAATATGGTAGGACATTAGACTATGACTATGGTAGGATTAGAGTGTGAGCTCATGGAACAAGTCTTCCATCTGGCAGAATTGAGAGAGTCCATTAATATGAGTGAATTGGCTGGATATGGATGGAAGATATTAGGGGTCAGTTGGTGGTTGTGCGGTCAGATGAGGGGTAGAGTGATGGAGGATAGCTATGCCCGGCATGTGACCCCCGCTGTTGCTGCCGCTATACAGATCTGTGGTTGGCAGTAAATCCTGTAAACGTTTCCTCTTTCCTGTAGGAGGCGTCGCGCAGATTCACGCTTCCTGGAGGGACACCAGATGGCGCCACTAAGCAAGAGAACTTTGTGCTGGGCAGTTCCAGGTGAGTTATCAGGCATGCTGGGTCCTGGGTGTGTGCGTGACTCCTCCTCCCTGTTATCAGGGTGATCCTCTGACTCTGCTCCTTCCTTCTCTGCAGCACTGACCAGGTGAAAGGAGTCCTGACCCTACAAGGGGACACCCTGTGCCAGGCCGTGAGTATCCTGCCCCTGTGGGCACCAGACAGGGGTACGGGGGCATCTGTGAGCAGATCAGGAACTGAATGTAACTATACAAATCATGGGAATCGCCAAGCAAGACATCCCACTGTGTCCAGACAGCCCTTCCCCCCCCCCCCCCCCCCCACACAGCAGTGCCACGCATTCCTTCCCTCCCCTAGTATTGGCTCCTCCCCATCCCACTGACCACACCCCTTCTCCCCAAACAGCCCTGCCCCCCACAGCAGTGCCACGCCTTCCTTCCCTCCCCTAGTATTGGCCCCTAGCCATCCCACTGACCACACCCCTTCTCCCCAAACAGCCCTGCCCCCCACAGCAGTGCCACGCCTTCCTTTCCTCCCTTAGTATTGGCTCCTCCCCATCCCACTGACCACACCCCTTCTCCCCAAACAGCCCTGCCCCCCACAGCAGTGCCACGCCTTCCTTCCCTCCCCTAGTATTGGCTCCTCCCCATCCCACTGACCACACCCCTTCTCCCCAAACAGCCCTGCCCCCACAGCAGTGCCATGCCTTCCTTCCCTCCCCTAGTATTGGCTCCTCCCCATCCCACTGTGACCTCCTCCTCCCAGTGCTTATGCCTGTGATGAGAAGCAGGCAGCATACTCTCATAGCAGGAGTTATTTGTGGCTCAGGTGGCAATGGTCATACATGGCAGATAAAGCGGTTGTGATTTCATACAGATCCCCTCCGTACCGCTTATATTTGGGGATATAAGAACACGAGGATACATATTCAGTTAGTTGCTAGGCTTGCTGTCAGGAGATGCCGGGGATACAGAGGTTATAATACCGCCATCTGTCTCCCCCAGAATTAGCTGTGATTTCATACAGATCCCCTCCGTACCGCTTATATTCTGGGATATAATAACATGAGGATACAGTCAGTTAGTTGCTAGGCTTGCTGTCAGGAGATGCCGGGGATACAGAGGTTATAATACCGCCATCTCTCTCCTCCAGAATTAGCTGTGATTTCATACGGATCCCCTCCGTACCGCTTATATTCTGGGATATAATAACATGAGGATACGCAGTCAGTTAGTTGCTAGGCTTGCTGCCAGGAGATGCCGGGGATACAGAGGTTATAATACCACCATCTCTCTCCTCCAGAATTAGCTGTGATTTCATACAGATCCCCTCCGTACCGCTTATATTCGGGGATATAATAACATGAGGATACAGTCAGTTAGTTGCTAGGCTTGCTGTCAGGAGATGCCGGGGATACAGAGGTTATAATACCGCCATCTGTCTCCTCCAGAATTAGCTGTGATTCCATACAGATCCCCTCCGTACCGCTTATATTCCGTGATATAATAACACGAGGATACAGTCAGTTAGTTGCTAGGCTTGCTGTCAGGAGATGCCGGGGATACAGAGGTTATAATACCGCCATCTCTCTCCTCCAGAATTAGCTGTGATTTCATACAGATCCCCTCCGTACCTCTTATATTCCGGGATATAATAACATGAGGATACAGTCAGTTAGTTGCTAGGCTTGCTGTCAGGAGATGCCGGGGATACAGAGGTTATAATACCGCCATCTCTCTCCTCCAGAATTAGCTGTGATTTCATACAGATCCCCTCCGTACCGCTTATATTCCGGGATATAATAACATGAGGATACGCAGTCAGTCAGTTGCTAGGCTTGCTGTCAGGAGATGCCGGGGATACAGAGGTTATAATACCGCCATCTGTCTCCTCCAGAATTAGTTGTGATTTCATACAGATCCCCTCCGTACCGCTTATATTCTGGGATATAATAACATGAGGATACGCAGTCAGTTAGTTGCTAGGCTTGCTGTCATCAGATGCCGGGGATACAGAGGTTATAATACCGCCATCTCTCTCCTCCAGAATTAGCTGTGATTTCATACAGATCCCCTCCGTACCGCTTATATTCCGGGATATAATAACATGAGGATATAGTCAGTTGCTAGGCTTGCTGTCGGGAGATGCCGGGGATACAGAGGGTATAATACCGCCATCTGTCTCCCCCAGAATTAGCTGTGATTTCATACAGATCCCCTCCGTACCGCTTATATTCTGGTATATAATAACATGAGGATACAGTCAGTTAGTTGCTAGGCTTGCTGTCAGGAGATGCCGGGAATACAGAGGTTATAATACCGCCATCTCTCTCCTCCAGAATTAGCTGTGATTTCATACAGATCCCCTCCGTACCCCTTATATTCTGGGATATAATAACATGAGGATACAGTCAGTTAGTTGCTAGGCTTGCTGTCAGGAGATGCCAGGGATACAGAGGATATAATACCGCCATCTGTCTCCCCCAGAATTAGCTGTGATTTCATACAGATCCCCTCCGTACCGCTTATATTCTGGGATATAATAACATGAGGATACAGGCAGTTAGTTGCTAGGCTTGCTGTCAGGAGATGCCGGGGATACAGAGGTTATAATACCGCCATCTCTCTCCTCCAGAATTAGCTGTGATTTCATACAGATCCCCTCCGTACCGCTTATATTCTGGGATATAATAACACGAGGATACAGTCAGTTAGTTGCTAGGCTTGCTGCCAGGAGATGCCGGGGATACAGAGGTTATAATACAGCCATCTCTCTCCTCCAGAATTAGCTGTGATTCCATACAGATCCCCTCCGTACCGCTTATATTCTGGGATATAATAACATGAGGATACAGTCAGTTAGTTGCTAGGCTTGCTGTCAGGAGATGCCGGGAATACAGAGGTTATAATACCGCCATCTCTCTCCTCCAGAATTAGCTGTGATTTCATACAGATCCCCTCCGTACCGCTTATATTCTGGGATATAATAACATGAGGATACAGTCAGTTAGTTGCTAGGCTTGCTGTCAGGAGATGCCGGGAATACAGAGGTTATAATACCGCCATCTCTCTCCTCCAGAATTAGCTGTGATTTCATACAGATCCCCTCCGTACCGCTTATATTCTGGGATATAATAACATGAGGATATGCAGTCAGTTAGTTGCTAGGCTTGCTGTCAGGAGATGCCGGCGATACAGAGGTTATAATACCGCCATCTGTCTCCTCCAGAATTAGCTGTGATTTCATACAGATCCCCTCCGTACCGCTTATATTCTGGGATATAATAACATGAGGATACGCAGTCAGTTAGTTGCTAGGCTTGCTGCCAGGAGATGCCGGGGATACAGAGGTTATAATACAGCCATCTGTCTCCTCCAGAATTAGCTGTGATTTCATACAGATCCCCTCCGTACCGCTTATATTCTGGGATATAATAACATGAGGATACGCAGTCAGTTAGTTGCTAGGCTTGCTGTCAGGAGATGCCAGGGATACAGAGGTTATAATACCGCCATCTGTCTCCTCCAGAATTAGCTGTGATTTCATACAGATCCCCTCCGTACCGCTTATATTCCGGGATATAATAACATGAGGATACGCAGTCAGTTAGTTGCTAGGCTTGCTGCCAGGAGATGCCGGGGATACAGAGGTTATAATACCGCCATCTCTCTCCTCCAGAATTAGTTGTGATTTCATACAGATCCCCTCCGTACCGCTTATATTCGGGGATATAATAACACGAGGATACGCAGTCAGTTAGTTGCTAGGCTTGCTGCCAGGAGATGCCGGGGATACAGAGGTTATAATACCGCCATCTGTCTCCTCCAGAATTAGCTGTGATTCCATACAGATCCCCTCCGTACCGCTTATATACTGGGATATAATAACACGAGGATACAGTCAGTTAGTTGCTAGGCTTGCTGTCAGGAGATGCCGGGGATACAGAGGTTATAATACCGCCATCTGTCTCCTCCAGAATTAGTTGTGATTTCATACAGATCCCCTCCGTACCGCTTATATTCGGGGATATAATAACATGAGGATACAGTCAGTTAGTTGCTAGGCTTGCTGTCAGGAGATGCCGGGGATACAGAGGTTATAATACCGCCATCTGTCTCCTCCAGAATTAGCTGTGAATCCATACAGATCCCCTCCGTACCGCTTATATTCGGTGATATAATAACATGAGGATACAGTCAGTTAGTTGCTAAGCAGGCTGTCAGGAGATGCCGGGGATACAGAGGTTATAATACCGCCATCTCTCTCCCCCAGAATTAGCTGTGATTCCATACAGATCCCCTCCGTACCGCTTATATTCGGTGATATAATAACATGAGGATACAGTCAGTTAGTTGCTAGGCTTGCTGTCAGGAGATGCCGGGGATACAGAGGTTATAATACCGCCATCTGTCTCCCCCAGAATTAGCTGTGATTTCATACAGATCCCCTCCGTACCGCTTATATTCCGGGATATAATAACATGAGGATACACAGTCAGTTAGTTGCTAGGCTTGCTGTCAGGAGATGCCGGGGATACAGAGGTTATAATACCGCTATCTGTCTCCTCCAGAATTAGCTGTGATTTCATACAGATCCCCTCCGTACCGCTTATATTCTGGGATATAATAACATGAGGATACAGTCAGTTAGTTGCTAGGCTTGCTGTCAGGAGATGCCGGGGATACAGAGGTTATAATACCGCCATCTCTCTCCCCCAGAATTAGCTGTGATTCCATACAGATCCCCTCCGTACCGCTTATATTCGGTGATATAATAACATGAGGATACACAGTCAGTTAGTTGCTAGGCTTGCTGTCAGGAGATGCCGGGGATACAGAGGTTATAATACCGCCATCTGTCTCCCCCAGAATTAGCTGTGATTTCATACAGATCCCCTCCGTACCGCTTATATTCCGGGATATAATAACATGAGGATACGCAGTCAGTTAGTTGCTAGGCTTGCTGTCAGGAGATGCCGGGGATACAGAGGTTATAATACCGCTATCTGTCTCCTCCAGAATTAGCTGTGATTTCATACAGATCCCCTCCGTACCGCTTATATTCTGGGATATAATAACATGAGGATACAGTCAGTTAGTTGCTAGGCTTGCTGTCAGGAGATGCCGGGAATACAGAGGGTATAATACCGCCATCTGTCTCCTCCAGAATTAGCTGTGATTCCATACAGATCCCCTCCGTACCGCTTATATTCTGGGATATAATAACATGAGGATACAGTCAGTTAGTTGCTAGGCTTGCTGCCAGGAGATGCCGGGGATACAGAGGTTATAATACCGCCATCTCTCTCCCCCAGAATTAGCTGTGATTTTGTAGTATTACTTCATCTAACGTCTTTCTTTTCCGTTGTTAGACGACTCCTCATTGATTACTTATGAATCTAGATTACTGCTGCTTATAAATACATGAGACATTATTTGGGGAGCAAATATTACCTCACTTACTGTCCTTACAACATGGGAAAACTTTAATGTGGCAGGAATATGGGGGTTCCTATATTATTAAATGCAGATTGCCTGGCAGCCCTGCTGATCCTCTACTTCTAGAACATTTAACCACAGCCCCTGAACAAGCATGCAGCAGATCAGGTGACTGAAGTGTGACCGCATTAGCTGCATGCTTGTTTCAGGTGTGTGATTCAGACACTACTGCAGCCAAAGAGATCAGCAGTACAGCCAGGCAACTGGTATTATGTAACAGGAAATACAGGATCTTCTCAAAAAATTAGCATATTGTGATAAAGTTCATTATTTTCTGTAATGTACTGATAAACATTAGACTTTCATATATTTTAGATTCAAATACACACAACTGAAGTAGTTCAAGCCTTTTATTGTTTTAATATTGATGATTTTGACATACAGCTCATGAAAACCCAAATTTCCTATCTCAAAAAATTAGCATATTTCATCCGACCAATAAAAGAAAAGTGTTTTTAAAACAAAAAAAAGTCAACCTTCACATAATTATGTTCAGTTATGCACTCAATACTTGGTCGGGAATCCTTTTGCAGAAATGACTGCTTCAATGTGGCGTGGCATGGAGGCAATCAGCCTGTGGCACTGCTCAGGTGTTATGGAGGCCCAGGATGCTTCAATGCGGCGTGGCATGGAGGCAATCAGCCTGAGGCACTGCTCAGGTGTTATGGAGGCCCAGGATGCTTCAATGCGGCGTAGCATGGAGGCAATCAGCCTGTGGCACTGCTCAGGTGTTATGGAGGCCCAGGATGCTTCAATGCGGCGTGGCATGGAGGCAATCAGCCTGTAGCACTGCTCAGGTGTTATGGAGGCCCAGGATGCTTCAATGCGGCGTGGCATGGAGGCAATCAGCCTGTGGCCCTGCTCAGGTGTTATGGAGGCCCAGGATGCTTCAATGCGGCGTGGCATGGAGGCAATCAGCCTGTGGCACTGCTCAGGTGTTATGGAGGCCCAGGATGCTTCAATGCGGCGTGGCATGGAGGCAATCAGCCTGTGGCACTGCTCAGGTGTTATGGAGGCCCAGGATGCTTCAATGCGGCGTGGCATGGAGGCAATCAGCCTGTGGCACTGCTCAGGTGTTATGGAGGCCCAGGATGCTTCAATGCGGCGTGGCATGGAGGCAATCAGCCTGTGGCACTGCTCAGGTGTTATGGAGGCCCAGGATGCTTCGATAGCGGCCTTAAAGAGAACCCGAGGTGGGTTTGAAGAATATTATCTGCATACAGAGGTTGGATCTGCCTATACAGCCCAGCCTCTGTTGCTATCCCAAACCCCTCTAAGGTCCCCCTGCACTCTGCAATCCCTCATAAATCACAGCCACGCTGCTGACAAACAGCTTGTCAGAGCTGGCTGTGTTTATCTCTATAGTGTCAGTCTGCTGCTCTCTCCCCGCCTCCTGCAGAACTCCAGTCCCCGCCTGCATCCCTTCCCTCCCTGCTGATTGGAGGGAGGGGACGGGGGCAGGGACCGGAGCTATGCAGGAGGCGGGGGAGCAGCTGAGACTGACACTACAGATGTAAACAGAGCCTCACAGCACAGCTGTGATTTATGAGGGATTGCAGAGTGCAGGGGGACATTAGTGGGGTTTGGGATAGCAACAGAGGCTGGGCTGTATAGGCAGATCCAGCCTCTGTATGCAGATAACATTCTTTAAACACACCTCGGGTTCTCTTTAAGCTCATCCAGAGTGTTGGGTCTTGCGTCTCTCAACTTTCTCTTCACAATATCCCACAGATTCTCTATGGGGTTCAGGTCAGGAGAGTTTGCAGGCCAATTGAGCACAGTAATACCATGGTCAGTAAACCATTTACCAGTGGTTTTGGCACTGTGAGCAGGTGCCAGGTCGTGCTGAAAAATGAAATCTTCATCTCCATAAAGCTTTTCAGCAGATGGAAGCATGAAGCGCTCCAGAATCTCCTGATAGCTAGCTGCATTGACCCTGCCCTTGACAGAACACAGTGGACCAACACCAGCAGCTGACATGGCACCCCAGACCATCACTGACTGTGGGTACTTGACACTGGAATTCAGGCCTTTTGGCATTTCCCTCTCCCCAGTCTTCCTCCAGACTCTGGCACCTTGATTTCCGAATGACATGTAAAAGTTGCTTTCATTCGAAAAAAGTACTTTGGACCACTGAGCAACAGTCCAGTGCTGCTTCTCTGTAGCCCAGGTCAGGCACTTCTGCCGCTGTTTCTGGTTCAAAAGTGGGTTCATGCTTCCATCTGCTGAAAAGCTTTATGGAGATGAAGATTTCATTTTTCAGCACGACCTGGCAACTGCTCACAGTGCCAAAACCACTGGTAAATGGTTTACTGACCATGGTATTACTCTGCTCAATTGGCCTGTTAACGCTCCTGACCTGAACCCCATAGAGAATCTGTGGGATATTGTGAAGAGAAAGTTGAGAGACACAAGACCCAACACTCTGGACGAGCTTAAGGCCGCTATCGAAGCATCCTGGGCCTCCATAACACCTGAGCAGTGCCACAGGCTGATTGCCTCCATGCCACGCCGCATTGAAGCATCCTGGGCCTCCATAACACCTGAGCAGTGCCGCAGGCTGATTGCCTCCATGCCACGCCGCATTGTAGCAGTCATTTCTGCAAAACGATTCCCGACCAAGTATTGAGTACATAACTGAACATAATTATTTGAAGGTTGACTTTTTTCTTTTTAAAAACACTTTTCTTTAATTGGTCGGATGAAATATGCTAATTTTTTGAAATAGGAATTTTGGCTTTTCATGAGCTGTATGCCAAAATCATCAATATTAAAACAATAAAAGGCTTGAACTACTTCAGTTGTGTGTATTTGAATCTAAAATATATGAAAGTCTAATGTTTATCAGTACATTACAGAAAATAATGAACTTTATCACAATATGCTAATTTTTTGAGAAGATCCTGTACATATAGCAGCCTCCATATCACTCTCACTGCAGGGGTGCTTTTGCCAAGTATGATCAAGTACCTTTTATTACAAGGTTCTATTAATGATTGTAGATGCACAAGTCACTGATTTCAGCCATTTTATCTTCATTTTGATCAGCAATAAAGGTTGTCGCTACTGAGTGACCATAACCATGAAGCAGAATGGTAGGAGAGTTCGGGCAATACCGCTGTGCGGTTCACTGGAGAAAGCATTAAGCTTACTTCATGGACTGAGTGGTTTCAGCTGTTAGCGCTGTGATTCCAGCTAGATTTATGTTCACATTGGAATCGGATTGGATGAGGCCTGGAACGGTTTTCTGTGGGCCGATGACACCAATCCACATCTGACGTGTAGTTTGCAGCTTGTTTTTTTTTTACGAACAGGCAAGTGCAATTTATCTGCAGACATTGTTAGATCTTTAATGTAGGATTTTTTTTTTTCTGTTTTGCAGGAAGTGAATATAAAAGTCTTGCGGGCGAATCAGCTGCTGCACTTCGCGTTCCGGGAAGACAAGCAATGGAAGATGCAGCAGGTCATTTATTATTATTATTAATGAGACCTGATTGGCTGACGTCACGCTGATCTTGTAGCTTTATCAGTGAACTCCTCAAACGCAACTTCAGCAGAAAACCTTGCAGAGCTAAATATGCATCTACACCTTCTACACAGCAGAGAGGCCGGTGCAAACGGGCACTAACTGACCTCGCGTGGGCTGCATGTGACCCATTGTCTGGAGGTGCGACACGGGCATTGTGTCCGGTCAGTGTAACTGGGTGACATCTGGCTAGCAACTATCCGGATTCACCGGAATTTAAATTTGAGCCCATCCCTGTTGTTATGCATTTATATAGCACTGACATCTTCTGCAGCACATTACAGAGTACATAGTGATGTCACTGACTGTCCTCAGAGGAACTCACACTCTAATCCTACCATAGTCATAGTCTAATGTCCTACCATATCATTATTATGTATTTATAGAGCACTGGCATCTTCTGCAGCACATTACAGAGTACATAGTCATGTCACTGACTGTCCTCAGAGGAGCTCACACTCTAATCCTACCATAGTCATAGTCTAATGTCCTCCCATATTATTATTATGTATTTACATAGCACTGACATCTCCTGCAGCACATTACAGAGTACATAGTCATGTCACTGACTGTCCTCAGAGGAGCTCACACTCTAATCCTACCATAGTCATAGTCTAATGTCCTACCATATTATTATTATGTATTTATAGAGCACTGGCATCTTCTGCAGCACATTACAGAGTACATAGTCATGTCACTGACTGTCCTCAGAGGAGCTCACAATCTAATCCTACCATAGTCATAGTCTAATGTCCTACCATATTATTATTATGTATTTATATAGCACTGACATCTTCTGCAGCACTGTATAGAGTACATAGTCATGTCACTGACTGTCCTCAGAGGAGCTCACACTCTAATCCTACCATAAACCATGTTGCAATCTACTCTTTTTGTAAAGTAGCTGTTGCAGAAGTAAAGTTCTGAAAAAACTACTTGTATAAAACCAAAAAAAAACCCCTGCATGGCTTCTTATAGTGTTATCATCAAAATCGCCAGAGAAGTGACGGGCTTACCAGATACGCCATAGGCCTTATAGGCATCTATACATATACATACTTATAGGCATTCTCTCCTATCCCGATCCCAGACACTTCCCAGTCAAGGGGTAAGATTGTGTAAAATATATAAAGACCTGTAAGTGCAGACTATGAACCTTTTTATTGAGACCCAATAACACTACACAAAAAAATGGGGAGACTCTCATTGGGTCCAAAGCAAAGTCTGATGAAATCCCGCTGCTGCAATTGCCAGTGTCCACCCTCCCGACTGGTTTCGCTAAATTCCACCTCCCGACTGGTTTCGCTAAATTCCACCTCCCGACTGTTGTGGTTAAATTATCTTTACCAGCAGCACTAACTTACCACAGTAAATGGTTTTCCCATGACAGCCTTCTGGTGCTGGCTTCATCTTGCAGCAATACCACTTTAAAACACACAAAATTGCTCACTTCCAGCTACCTTTTGCTACCTTTTTTAGTGATCAATTTTGTGTGTTGCAGTTAGCATTCAGTTTAGAGGCAGTGGGGGGTGAATTCCCTGGGAGCGAGAGGTCCAGGGCCAACCTGCACTTCCCTCTGAGTATCACATGGTGGTTTGGGAGACTGGGGCCCCCGGCTGTCGTGCGAACCAATTTTTGTGATTAGCAATACCACTTTGCTGGAAGTTGTACCTGTGCAAATTAATGTATCCCTCTGGACAGCATGTTCAAGCCTAGAAAAGAATGCATACAAATTCTAAATTTCTTAATCACAACTTATTTAAAAGGGACCTTGCTAACACGCGTTCATTTATAAACTGCGCATGTTACAGTGGGCGTGAGATATGCACGATAGCAGAACATCTGTAAGTTTTACATGTATGTGGATAAAACTGGCCTCTGCATTACAAAAATGAGTAATATAACGAAATAGCGATAGATTATTAATAATAATAATAATGCAATGCTGCCCTCTAGTGGGTAGACTGCAAAAATACAGGGACCATAACATTACATGGTCATTAGAATTCTACATTTCAGTCGTGTGTGTGTATGTATGTATGTGTATATGTATGTGTATATGTATGTATGTGTATATGTATGTATGTGTATATATATATGTGTATATGTATGTATATATGTGTGTATATATGTGTGTGTGTATATAGATAGAGATAGAGATAGAGATATATAGAGATATAGATAGAGATATATAGAGATAGAGATAGAGATATATATATAGAGATATAGATAGAGATATATAGAGATAGAGATAGAGATATATATAGAGATAGATATAGAGAGAGAGAGAGAGAGATAGAGATATATATATATATATAGAGAGAGAGAGAGATAGAGATATATATATATATATATATATATAGAGAGAGAGAGAGAGATAGAGAGAGAGAGATAGATAGATATAGAGAGAGATAGATATATAGACATAGAGAGAGAGAGAGAGAGAGAGAGATATATATATATATAGAGATAGAGATAGTTAGATAGATAGATATAGATATAGATAGTTAGATAGATATAGATAGTTAGATAGTTAGATATAGATATAGATAGTTAGATAGTTAGATATAGATAGTTAGATATAGATATAGATAGTTAGATAGTTAGATATAGATATAGATAGTTAGATATAGATAGTTAGATAGATATAGATATAGATTTAGATAGTTAGATAGTTAGATATAGATAGTTAGATAGTTAGATATAGATATAGATAGTTAGATAGTTAGATATAGATATAGATAGTTAGATATAGATAGTTAGATAGATATAGATATAGATTTAGATATAGATATAGATAGTTAGATAGTTAGATATAGATATAGATAGTTAGATAGTTAGATATAGATATAGATAGTTAGATATAGATATAGATAGTTAGATATAGATATAGATAGTTAGATATAGATATAGATTTAGATATAGATATAGATAGTTAGATAGTTAGATATAGATATAGATAGTTAGATAGTTAGATATAGATATAGATAGTTAGATATAGATATAGATAGTTAGATATAGATATAGATAGTTAGATATAGATATAGATATAGATAGTTAGATATAGATATAGATAGTTAGATAGTTATAGATATAGATATAGATAGTTAGATAGTTAGATATAGATATAGATATAGATTTAGATAGTTAGATATAGATATAGATATAGATAGTTAGATATAGATATAGATAGTTAGATATAGATATAGATAGTTAGATAGTTAGATATAGATATAGATAGTTAGATATAGATATATATGTATATATATCAGTCATTAGCAATAAAACAAGGGTGACATGTACAATGTGATCGACATTCAGTCCAGATCTCTCAGCTTGTGTCAGCTGGCTGCCTCGGCAGATCAGCTAATTAGTAAACACAGGATGTAAACCCTATGTCTGCTTCCATGAAAGCAGGAAGTAGACACACTGCAGAGTTATTGCAGGATTTATATCAGCTGTAACAAGGAAATGTTTTTTCTGTAAAGGTTATTATGCTGTTTATCTTTTAGCGCAAACAGGAAATTCTGAGTTCAGTTCAGATCCACTTTAATCTGCACTGGGGGAAATATAGAAGAAATGGGGGAAATCTGCAGCAGTTGCCCTGAGTGATAATATCTAGAGTGCAAGCTTCACAGCTCAGCCCTGATTGGTTGTCTTGTCTGTTGATGAATTTGGCTCCACCTCCTTCGCCATGGTAACAGTACCCCCTCCTCTTCTGTCCACAGATCCAGGACGCCAGGAATCACGTGAACCAAGCAATCTATCTGCTGACCAACCGGGGGGAGAACTACACCTTCCAGACCGGGGCCGAGGTGCTGAAGGTGAGGCTGGGGGGGTTGTTTCCCAGGCGTCGGACCCCGCGGGGCGGCCTGTAATAATCATTTCACAGCATCCGCTCAAGAACCAATATCAGGGAAATGTAAAATACCTACATGTAAATGTTTGTCCTGTACATTGCTTATTTCTTGTGTTGCTGTCACAGTAAGAGAAAATCTGACACACCTGGTTTTGGACTAGTCCATCTCCTCATGGGGGATTCTCAGGTATTTATTTACAAAAGCGCTTACTGAAAGGCAGTTGCTTTGTCCAACTGTCAAACGCTCAAAAAAATTGAAAATCGCTGCCGTCTGCAATTTCAATTTTAGATGTGAAGAAGGCCTCATAGTGCATTTTACTCTGAAATACATACAAAATGTACATTTCTAGCAACGGGATCCTGAGAATGGGAAGGTCTTCCTCAGTCATCTAGATCTTCTGGAATTCAGCCCCGAATGTCTTCCGGTCAGGGGCTTCTGCACATGCGTAGGCCGGCCGTGCAAAATGCTCCCGGCGCCAGGGAAAAGCACGGCCGACCCACCCATGTGTAGAGGACTTTCGGGGGCGAATTCCAGATCAGCCTGGAGGGGGTTGCCCCAGATAGGTATCATTTTCTCTCTTTCCCATTCTCAGGATCCCTTTTTTAACTTTTTTTTTTTTTTTTCCCCCTTTTCTTTCCCCAAATGGTGCTTTCAGGAGAAAGTCTGGGATTTACATCAGTACAACCCCCCCCCCCCCTTAGCCTAACTCCTTAATACCCCCAGTACTCAGTGGGGCTTCTGTCCTGGATCTATAATGACCGCTCTCTCTTCAGTCCAAAGTTTTCTCTCTATTGTGGTGTTCTGAGCTTTTATTTTTATACATTTCCAGTCTTCTGGATAACAGCTTGTCAGTGAAATGACATTGCACATGTGATTGCAGTAGTGCAGGGGTGCCCACACTTTTTCGGCTTGTGAGGTACTTTAAAAATTAGCAAGTCCAAATGATCTACCAATGTACAATTTTATGGAAAATGTAGTGCGGTTGGGATCTACCATGAAGTCCTTTGTGATCTACCAGTAGATCGCGATCTACTCAATGGGCACCCCTGCAGTAGTGCATCCACTGATTGATCTTTCAGCTGCCCTTGCTGTGGTGTGATCTGACCCAGGCCAGAGAGGCATACTGTATTTGGAAGGCTTGTGTTCCCCGGGGCTGCAGATAACCTCAGGGATTTGTCTCTCTTGCAGCTGATGGACGCGGTGATGCTACAACTCACCAGAGCCAGAAACCGCCTCACCACCCCGGCTACCATGACGCTGCCGGAGGTGGCCACCAGCGGGCTGACGGTAAGTGGCTGGCCTTTCTCCCTGCAGGTGGGGATAAGCGGGGCGGATAGTCTTAGTACACTTGTCCTGAGCTTGGTCTCCTCTGCTGTTCGGTTTTATTTTTATCACCATATTTCTCGGCGTATAAGACGCATTTTCTCTCTCCCAAAAAATGTGGAGAAAAGTCACTGCGTCTTATATGCCAAATCCAGGGAGTTGCCCGACTTAAAAATGTTTGCCGATACGACCCCCCCCCCCCGCGATGTCTGAGACTCCCTGTATTGTCCCCCATGTGTCCCCTGTGGTCTCCTCCGCTCCCCCATGTATAATTATAAGCAGTGGCTGCACTGCTCACCTCATCCCTCAGCTCCAGTGGTGATCACAGACCTCTCCTCTCCCTCACTGCTCCCCTAGTGCCGGCTTCTACTGATCGTGTCATCACCAAAAGCCCTATGCGCTAGGGGAACAGTGAGGGAGAGGAGAGGTCTGTGATCACCGCTGGAGCTGGTGGATGAGGTGAGCCTTGCTGCCGCTGCTTATAATTATACATGGGGAAGCGGAGGAGACCACTGGGACAAATGAGGTACAAGGAGGATGTAATAATTGGGGGATAACATCTATGCTCCTGTAACATGGATGCTCCAGGTTTAGTTTATACATTCTTTTCCCTCTAAACCTTGGTATGTCTTAACCTGTTGCCACTCGCTCCACACTGATTGGCGTGAACGCGGCGGCAGCCCCAGGTCCACTCCACACCAACTGGCATGAAGTCCTGAGGCGGGGTTTTACAGGCGATAGCGTGCCGATGCGCACGCATCCCCGCTGGAATGAAGGAGCTCTGCTCCGTCATCGGTCTCCCAGCGGCGATCACCGCTAAGACTGTTAAACACCATATTTACTCCATACAGCACTGCGATCTAAGGCAGGGCTGTACTGGGGACAGCCATGTGACACAGCTGTCCACCTGGGCGGCAGGAAAACGATCCACTGTCATAGGCTGAAGCCTATGACAGCTGATCGTGCTGATTGGCTGGTGAGGGAAGGAAGGGATAAAAAAAAAAAAATAGGGAAATTTTATTATAATAAAAAGGAAAAAAAATCCTGGGAGTGATCATAGCCCACCAACAGAGAGTTCTGTTGGTGGGCAGAAAGAGGGGGGGGGGGAAGAATCGCTTGTATGCTGAGTCGTACGGCGCTGCAGCGGCCTTGATCGTAAAAAGTAGCCTGGTCACCGGGGGGGGGGGGGGGGGGGGGAGGTCCTCAAGTGGTTAAAGTATGGAGCCAATTGTATGGCAAAAAAAATGGTCATTTTGGGTATGTCCTTCAAATAAAATGTTTATATTTTGTAAGTCAATTGCTTGCTTCTATTTGGGAAGAGTTTTTCTTTTATAATCAATAGATATTGCCCTACCCTTCCGCAATTATTTTAGTTATTTAGGCTCTAAAAAGTGATGTATCAAATAATGAATTTGGTGTCACAGATCTTCCAGCAGATCCAAGAGATCCCCGATGTGGAAATGGATACAGATATTGTAGTGGCTAGGGCAGGGGCTTCTGGCTGTAGTGATTTACACTGATGAATCCTGTAGGCGGATGCACTGCCTGTCCTGCTGCAGCTCAGAACAAGCCACGCCCCCAGTGTCCTGCATCCCCTTCTGTGGAGCTCAGAACAAGCTACGCCCCCAGCATCCTGCATCCCGTCCTGTGGAGCTCAGAACAAGCCACGCCCCCAGCATCCTGCATCCCGTCCTGTGGAGCTCAGAACAAGCCACGCCCCCAGCATCCTGCATCCCTTCCTGCTGCAGCTCAGAATAAGCCACGCCTCCAGCATCCTGCATCCTGTCCTGTGGAGCTCAGAACAAGCCACGCCCCCAGCGTCCTACATCCCTTTCTGTGGAGCTCAGAACAAGCCACGCCCCCAGCATCCTGCATCCCGTCCTGTGGAGCTCAGAACAAACCACACCTCCAGCGTCCTACATCCCTTTCTGTGGAGCTCAGAACAAGCCACGCCCCCAGCATTTTGCACCCCTTTCTGTGGAGCTCAGAACCAGCCACGCCCCCAGCGTCCTGCATCCCGTCCTGTGGAGCTCAGAACAAACCACGCCCCCAGCGTCCTGCATCCCTTTCTGGGGAGCTCAGAATAAGCCACGCCCCCAGCATCCTGCATCCCTTTCTGTGGAGCTCAGAACAAGCCACGCCCCCAGCATCCTGCGTACCTTTCAGTGGAGCTCAGAACCAGCCACGCCCCCAGCGTCCTGCATCCCTTTCTGTGGAGCTCAGAACAAGCCACGCCCCCAGCGTCCTGCATCCCTTTCTGTGGAGCTCAGAACAAGCCACGCCCCCAGCGTCCTGCATCCCTTTCTGTGGAGCTCAGAACAAGCCACGCCCCCAGCGTCCTGCGTACCTTTCAGTGGAGCTCAGAACAAGCCACGCCCCCAGCGTCCTGCATACATTTTTGTGGAGCTCAGAACAAGCCACGCCCCCAGCGCCCTGCATACCTTTCAGTGGAGCTCAGAACAAGCCACGCCCCCAGCGTCCTGCATACATTTCTGTGGAGCTCAGAACAAGCCACGCCCCCAGCATCCTGCATCCCGTCCTGTGGAGCTCAGAACAAGCCACGCCCCCAGCGTCCTGCATCCCTTTCTGTGGAGCTCAGAATAAGCCACGCCCCCAGTGTCCTGCGTACCTTTCAGTGGAGCACAGAACAAGCCACGCCCCCAGCGTCCTGCATCCCTTTCTGTGGAGCTCAGAACAAGCCACGCCCCCAGCGTCCTGCGTACCTTTCAGTGGAGCTCAGAACAAGCCACGCCCCCAGCGTCCTGCATCCCGTCCTGTGGAGCTCAGAACAAGCCACGCCCCCCAGCATCCTGCACCCCTTTCTGTGGAGCTCAGAACAAGCCACGCCCCCAGCGTCCTGCATCCCTTCCTGTGGAGCTCAGAACAAGCCACGCCCCCAGCGTCCTGCATCCCTTTCTGTGGAGCCCAGAACAAGCCACGCCCCCAGCGTCCTGCATCCCGTCCTGTGGAGCTCAGAACAAGCCACGCCCCCAGCGTCCTGCATCCCTTTCTGTGGAGCTCAGAACAAACCACGCCCCCAGCGTCCTGCATCCCGTCCTGTGGAGCTCAGAACAAGCTACGCCCCCAGCATCCTGCACCCCTTCCTGTGGAGCTCAGAACAAGCCACGCCCCCAGCGTCCTGCATCCCTTTCTGTGGAGCTCAGAACAAGCCACGCCCCCAGCGTCCTGCATCCCTTTCTGTGGAGCTCAGAACAAGCCACGCCCCCAGCGTCCTGCATCCCTTTCTGTGGAGCTCAGAACAAGCCACGCCCCCAGCGTCCTGCATCCCGTCCTGTGGAGCTCAGAACAAGCTACGCCCCCAGCATCCTGCACCCCTTCCTGTGGAGCTCAGAACAAGCCACGCCCCCAGCATCCTGCATCCCTTTCTGTGGCCTCAGGCTGCAGGTGCACTACATAGCCGTGCGGAATAATGATGGCCAATGGGAGCAGGAGCGCTGGAGACAGCTGAAGAGTAAAGCCTTGTACACCTGTAGGGGGCGTTGGCCGGCTGAGGTAGGGACTCTATCCCAGGGGCCACAATGTAGTAAGGGCGCCGAAACAGAGGAAGTATTAAAACACTACTGTAGGGGGAGTCGGGGTGCTGGGGGGTTTGAACTTACCCAGGGCTTCTAATGTTCCCCCTCAGACATCCTGTGCCCGCGCAGCCACTCACTGATGCTCACGCCTCCGGTTGTAATGGTCCCCAGCAGATATCCTGTGCCCGCGCAGCCACTCACTGATGCTCCGGCCCCGCCTCCGGTTCACTTCTGGAATTTAAGACTTTCAGTCGCAAACCCACTGCGCCTGCGCGGCCGCGCTCTTGCTAACATCACCAGGAGTGTACTGTGCAGGCACAGACCGTACTGGGCCTGCGCAATACACTCCTGGTGACGTCAGTGGAAGCGAGGGCGCAGGCACACTGGCTTTCAGACTTTATAGTCGGAAATTCCAGAAGTGAACCGGATGGCACAGGCATCTGCGGGGGACCATTAGAAGCCCCGGGCAAGTTCAACTCCCTTTTTTTTTTTTTTTTTTTTTTCTTTCTTCCCCCCCCCCCCCTACGGTAGTCCTTTTAATCTCACCCTCCATCATTAGGACAGTCTGTCATGACGGGCTCTGTTAGTTTTAGCTTAGGTGCTCCTTTTAAGAATCAGTCCTCCTAGGGTTGGTCAGGTGCTATCATACCAACACTGTCTGAGGATCACAACTGTAGCACTTCATGCTGGCCAATAAAATGACTTTTTTTTTTCTTAATTTTTTTCTCTTTTCCTCAGAAAATGTTTACTCCGGCCCTCCCGCCTGACATCCTCCTGAATTTCTATGTGAACGTCAACAAGCTGTGTCTACTGGTCTACCAGCTCCACCCCCTGCAACCAAACTCTACCAAGGTGAGCACTGCTAGCTGTGTCTGCTGGTGTATCAGCTCCACCCCCTGCAACCAAACTCTACCAAGGTGAGGACTGCTAGCTGTGCCTGCTGGTGTATCAGCTCCACCCCCTGCAACCAAACTCTACCAAGGTGAGCACTGCTAGCTGTGTCTGCTGGTGTATCAGCTCCACCCCCTGCAACCAAACTCTACCAAGGTGAGCACTGCTAGCTGTGTCTACTGGTGTATCAGCTCCACCCCCTGCAACCAAACTCTACCAAGGTGAGCACTGCTAGCTGTGCCTGCTGGTCTACCAGCTCCACCCCCTGCAACCAAACTCTACCAAGGTGAGCACTGCTAGCTGTGTCTGCTGGTGTATCAGCTCCACCCCCTGCAACCAAACTCTACCAAGGTGAGGACTGCTAGCTGTGCCTGCTGGTGTATCAGCTCCACCCCCTGCAACCAAACTCTACCAAGGTGAGCACTGCTAGCTGTGTCTGCTGGTGTATCAGCTCCACCCCCTGCAACCAAACTCTACCAAGGTGAGCACTGCTAGCTGTGTCTACTGGTGTATCAGCTCCACCCCCTGCAACCAAACTCTACCAAGGTGAGGACTGCTAGCTGTGCCTGCTGGTGTATCGGCTCCACACCCTGCAACCAAACTCTACCAAGGTGAGCACTGCTAGCTGTGCCTGCTGGTGTATCAGCTCCACCCCCTGCAACCAAACTCTACCAAGGTGAGCACTGCTAGCTGTGTCTGCTGGTGTATCAGCTCCACCCCCTGCAACCAAACTCTACCAAGGTGAGCACTGCTAGCTGTGTCTACTGGTGTATCAGCTCCACCCCCTGCAACCAAACTCTACCAAGGTGAGGACTGCTAGCTGTGCCTGCTGGTGTATCGGCTCCACCCCCTGCAACCAAACTCTACCAAGGTGAGCACTGCTAGCTGTGTCTGCTGGTGTATCAGCTCCACCCCCTGCAACCAAACTCTACCAAGGTGAGCACTGCTAGCTGTGTCTACTGGTGTATCAGCTCCACCCCCTGCAACCAAACTCTACCAAGGTGAGCACTGCTAGCTGTGCCTGCTGGTGTATCAGCTCCACACCCTGCAACCAAACTCTACCAAGGTGAGCACTGCTAGCTGTGCCTGCTGGTGTATCAGCTCCACCCCCTGCAACTAAACTCTACCAAGGTGAGCACTGCTAGCTGTACCTGCTGGTGTATCGGCTCCACCCCCTGCAACCAAACTCTACCAAGGTGAGCACTGCTAGCTGTGCCTGCTGGTGTATCAGCTCCACACCCTGCAACCAAACTCTACCAAGGTGAGCACTGCTAGCTGTGTCTACTGGTGTATCAGCTCCACCCCCTGCAACCAAACTCTACCAAGGTGAGGACTGCTAGCTGTGCCTGCTGGTGTATCAGCTCCACCCCCTGCAACCAAACTCTACCAAGGTGAGCACTGCTAGCTGTGTCTACTGGTGTATCAGCTCCACCCCCTGCAACCAAACTCTACCAAGGTGAGCACTGCTAGCTGTGTCTACTGGTGTATCAGCTCCACACCCTGCAACCAAACTCTACCAAGGTGAGCACTGCTAGCTGTGTCTGCTGGTCTATCAGCTCCACCCCCTGCAACCAAACTCTACCAAGGTGAGCACTGCTAGCTGTGCCTGCTGGTCTACCAGCTCCACCCCCTGCAACCAAACTCTACCAAGGTGAGCACTGCTAGCTGTGTCTACTGGTGTATCAGCTCCACACCCTGCAACCAAACTCTACCAAGGTGAGCACTGCTAGCTGTGTCTGCTGGTCTATCAGCTCCACCCCCTGCAACCAAACTCTACCAAGGTGAGCACTGCTAGCTGTGCCTGCTGGTCTACCAGCTCCACCCCCTGCAACCAAACTCTACCAAGGTGAGCACTGCTAGCTGTGTCTACTGGTGTATCAGCTCCACACCCTGCTACCAAACTCTACCAAGGTGAGCCCTGCTAGTTGTGCCTGCTGGTGTATCGGCTCCACCCCCTGCAACCAAACTCTACCAAGGTGAGCACTGCTAGCTGTGCCTGCTGGTGTATCAGCTCCACACCCTGCAACCAAACTCTACCAAGGTGAGGACTGCTAGCTGTGTCTACTGGTGTATCAGCTCCACCCCCTGCAACCAAACTCTACCAAGGTGAGGACTGCTAGCTGTGCCTGCTGGTGTATCGGCTCCACCCCCTGCAACCAAACTCTACCAAGGTGAGCACTGCTAGCTGTGTCTGCTGGTGTATCAGCTCCACCCCCTGCAACCAAACTCTACCAAGGGGAGCACTGCTAGCTGTGCCTGCTGGTGTACCAGCTCCACCCCCTGCAACCAAACTCTACCAAGGTGAGCACTGCTAGCTGTGCCTGCTGGTCTATCCGCTCCACCCCCTGCAACCAAACTCTACCAAGGTGAGCACTGCTAGCTGTGCCTGCTGGTCTATCAGCTCCATACCCTGCAACCAAACTCTACCAAGGTGAGCACTGCTAGCTGTGCCTGCTGGTGTATCGGCTCCACCCCCTGCAACCAAACTCTACCAAGGTGAGCACTGCTAGCTGTGCCTGCTGGTGTATCGGCTCCACCCCCTGCAACCAAACTCTACCAAGGTGAGCACTGCTAGCTGTGTCTACTGGTGTATCAGCTCCACACCCTGCAACCAAACTCTACCAAGGTGAGCACTGCTAGCTGTGTCTACTGGTGTATCAGCTCCACCCCCTGCAACCAAACTCTACCAAGGTGAGCACTGCTAGCTGTGCCTGCTGGTCTACCAGCTCCACCCCCTGCAACCAAACTCTACCAAGGTGAGCACTGCTAGCTGTGCCTGCTGGTGAATCAGCTCCACACCCTGCAACCAAACTCTACCAAGGTGAGGACTGCTAGCTGTGTCTACTGGTGTATCAGCTCCACACCCTGCAACCAAACTCTACCAAGGTGAGCACTGCTAGCTGTGTCTACTGGTGTATCAGCTCCACACCCTGCAACCAAACTCTACCAAGGTGAGCACTGCTAGCTGTACCTGCTGGTGTATCAGCTCCACCCCCTGAAACCAAACTCTACCAAGGTGAGCACTGCTAGCTGTGCCTGCTGGTCTACCAGCTCCACCCCCTGCAACCAAACTCTACCGAGGTGAGCACTGCTAGCTGTACCTGCTGGTCTACCAGCTCCACCCCCTGCAACGAAACTCTACCAAGGTGAGCACTGCTAGCTGTGTCTGCTGGTGTATCAGCTCCACACCCTGCAACCAAACTCTACCAAGGTGAGCACTGCTAGCTGTGTCTGCTGGTCTATCAGCTCCACCCCCTGCAACCAAACTCTACCAAGGTGAGCACTGCTAGCTGTGCCTGCTGGTCTACCAGCTCCACACCCTGCAACCAAACTCTACCAAGGTGAGCACTGCTAGCTGTGCCTGCTGGTCTACCAGCTCCACCCCCCGCAACCAAACTCTACCAAGGTGAGCACTGCTAGCTGTACCTGCTGGTGTATCAGCTCCACCCCCTGCAACCAAACTCTACCAAGGTGAGCACTGCTAGCTGTACCTGCTGGTGTATCAGCTCCACACCCTGCAACCAAACTCTACCAAGGTGAGCACTGCTAGCTGTGTCTACTGGTGTATCAGCTCCACCCCTGCAACCAAACTCTACCAAGGTGAGCACTGCTAGCTGTGTCTACTGGTGTATCAGCTCCACCCCTGCAACCAAACTCTACCAAGGTGAGCACTGCTAGCTGTGCCTGCTGGTGTATCAGCTCCACCCCCTGCAACCAAACTCTACTAAGGTGAGCATTGCTAGCTGTGCCTGCTGGTGTATCGGCTCCACCCCCTGCAACCAAACTCTACCAAGGTGAGCACTGCTAGCTGTGCCTGCTGGTGTATCAGCTCCACCACCTGCTACCAAACTCTACCAAGGTGAGCACTGCTAGCTGTACCTGCTGGTGTATCAGCTCCACCCCCTGCAACCAAACTCTACCAAGGTGAGCACTGCTAGCTGTGCCTGCTGGTCTACCAGCTCCACCCCCTGCAACCAAACTCTACCAAGGTGAGCACTGCTAGCTGTGCCTGCTGGTGTACCAGCTCCACCCCCTGCAACCAAACTCTACCAAGGTGAGCACTGCTAGCTGTGCCTGCTGGTCTACCAGCTCCACCCCCTGCAACCAAACTCTACCAAGGTGAGCACTGCTAGCTGTGCCTGCTGGTGTACCAGCTCCACCCCCTGCAACCAAACTCTACCAAGGTGAGCACTGCTAGCTGTACCTGCTGGTGTATTGCTAGCTGTAGTGATGATGCCGCCTATTGGCAGAGAAAGTAATGGAGCTGGTTAGTGAGATAGTAATTTATTTCATGCAAATTCAAAACCATCAGCCATTTGGTTCTATTCCCGGCTGTATAAGTTGCTGTGACACCATCTCTCTAATCCTGTTCCCTTTGGGTGCAGCTGTAATTCCAGCTCCGGCCACTGGGAGGCCCCGGAATACCTTCCTCTGTGCACAGTGATAATGTGGAATGCTGAAATGTAATTGAAATCTGTGCAGTGTGTGGGCAGGTAGTAGATAATCTGATCAGATTCAGTCAGAGAGACCTCTGTAGGATGACGATCTGCCAGTGTATGGGCGCCTTTACCATATCTGCAGAGAATAAAGGTAGCTGGAGATCCACCTGGATTTGCGATTTTAGCTTAATGTATTGCATGGTGTCATAGCCACAGAACAGCGCCCTTTTGGTGTTCCTAGTGCTGCTTGGTGACTCCCTGGTTTGTGGAATGGTTGTGTGTGGTTTGAGCAGTGAAGCTCTCGGGCCTGTACACACTGCTGGGCTTGCGCTGCGTTTTTAAAATTGTATGTTTTTTTTTTTTTTTTATCTCAAAGCCTTTATAAAAACAGAAAAACGCATTGCAGCACTGTGTACAGGTCCTCACAATTTTTGTGATTTTCAAAAGGCCTTGATAATTAAAACAATGCAAGCGCAGCAGTGTGTACAGGGCCTTATCGTATCGTTCGGTATCTGTCCAAGGAACCTCAGATATAGAAAACATTGACTGACTGAGTGGAGCTCCATATAAACATCCTTCCAGGCAGCTACACACTCAGGAAAAGATACAATGTTTCCATCCCTTCAATGTATACATCGTTTCATCACTTATCTGAGATGCTGAAGGAATTGAAACATTGTATACACTTGCTGCTGCTGAAGGGAATGAAATGTACAACTTCCTGGACAGCATAATACACAAGTACCCAACCTCCTAAGCTGCAGTGTTGTTATCTGATCAGTATAGTGTTTTTTTTGTTTTTTTTTTTATAATCTGCCCTTTCCTTGAATGTAATAGGCAGTTCTTACCACTTCCTGCAGCTTCCATCACATATATGTAAAATAGCCACCCGGCCTCCCTGCCAATAACTAACCCCTTATGGACCCCCCGCACCTTTCCTGCCAATCTCCAACCCTAACGACCTCCAACCACACACACCCACTACCCAGCTCCCCTGCCGATACCTGCCCCTAATCAACCCCCTTCCTCCACCACCACCTCCTTTCTGGCAATGCCCAACCCCTAATGCACCCACTACCCCCACGCCTTTCCTGCCAATGCCCAACCCTAATGACCCCCACCACCGATGTCCAACCCCCTGCCAATTCCTAACCCCTAATCCTCCCCCCCCCTCTCCCAATGTTCAGTGTTATCATGTCAAATAATCGCTCTTTGTTTTCCTCTAGAACTTCCGTCCAGCAGGCAGCTCCGTCCTGCACAATCCTGGCGCCATGTTGTAAGTAATCTCCTGTGATGGGGAGGATAGATATGATGTATACTGGCTGGTGGAGGGAAGACTCTGTCCACACCTGCACAACAGCAGGAGGGAGGAGGGGTGTACTTGTACTGCAGAAGGGGGAGGGGCCATGTGAGACGACCTGTACCAGTACTATGGAAGTGTATGGGGGAGGGGCCCTGTGAGATGACATGTGCCTGTACTACAGAAGACTACAGGGGAGGGGCCCTGTGAGATGACGTGTAGTTGTACGCCAGAAGAATATAGGGGAGGGGCATTTCCTGAGGGAGGGGCCCTGTGAAGCGACATGTGCCTGTACTACAGAAGTGTATGGGGGGAGGGGCTATATGAGTATGTCGGCGCTATATAAATACTAAATAATAATAATAATAATAATAATACAAAATCATGTCTGAGATTGTAGACAAAGCACACCTGAAGTGAGCTGAATATGGAGCCTGCCATATTTATTTCCTTTTAAACCATGCAGATTCCCTGGCTGTCCTGCTGATCCTGTCTCTCTAATACGTTTAGCCATAGCCCCTGAACAAGCATGCAGCAGATCAGGTGACTGAAGTGTGACTGGTTTAGCTGCATGCTGGTTTCAGGTGTGTGATTCAGACACTACTGCAGCCAAAGAGATTAGCAGGACTGCCAGGCAACTGGTATTGCGTTACAGGAAATAAACATGGCAGTCTCCGCACCCCTCTCATGGCCTCTTTTCCACGGACAGTTGATAGGCAGTGAAATGCCTCTCACCTGCTCGCTGCTGCCTGGTAACGGCTCGCTGAGGACACAGCTCAACTGTCCGTGGAAAAGAGGCCTAAGGAAGCCTGAATGAAAGGGATAACATGGAAGGCGTACTGGCTGATTCCCTGGCTGTTATGTTTATCCTGTACCTCTAATCATACAGTAAGTGTACGAATCACCTGCTGCTCTCCCTGCTGCCAAATTCACATGACAGCCAGGGAACTGGCATTGTTAAAGTGTGAGACTTTGAATAATTAAAAAATGTATACATACCTGGGGCTTCCTCCAGCCCCCTTCAGGGTGATTGGACCTTTGCCGTCCTCCTCCACCCCCTGGATCCTCCGCTAGGCGACCTGGTAATTCCACCAGTCAGCGCAGTCTTGCCACGTGCCGCACCCCCCCCCCCCTATCCTGCTCCTGGCAATGGGGGTACGCCCCAATTTGTGGAGTTATGGGGCATCTAACGGAGGATCCAGGCAGCGGAGGACAGTGAGGGACCGATGAGGCTGGAGGAAGCCACAGGCTCTCCTGTAATAGCCTCTTGTGATTAGACGGGTAATGATTGTATGTATATGGCTGGGTCTGATACGGCTGTTGTCTTTGTATTCCGCAGCGAGCTGAGTAATCAGCGGTTTGAAGTCAGCCATGTACATAAGGTGGAATGCGTGGTCCCGTGGCTCAATGACGCTCTGGTCTTCTTCACCGTCTCCCTGCAACTCTGCCAGCAGCTGAAGGACAAGGTAACCCTCCGCCGTACACCGCCCATTCTATCCGCCGCTGCACACCGCCCATTCTACCGGCCGCTGCGCACCGCCAATTCTATCCGCCGCTGCACACCGCCCATTCTATCCACCGCTGCTCCGCTTTATACGATCAACGCTGAAAACTTGTATGAATTAGGGAAATATAAATAATCCGCTATGGATATGTCATTTATACCCTATCTGAATACACGGGGTGCCTATCGCAATCCAAGGTGCAATATTATGGGCTGAATAATCCTACATTTACTGTAGAAAGATAATATAATCTCTTATTCACCCTGTTTTAAAAAAATAGACACATGTTTGTGATTTCATGGGGGCTGCCATCTTTTTGGTTGAAAGGAGGTGACAGGGAGCATGAGACACAGTTCCAACTGTCCTGTGTGCTGATCACCCATCCCAGCTGTGAATGCTAGGCAACGAGAACATCATCATCAGGAATCCCATCATGCTTTGCACAGTATCAGGGGAAAAATGCCCGGGCAGTTATCTTTGATGGGGCGGAGGTTAGCTTATGTGAAGCCAGAAATGAGGCTTTGGTAAGAAAAACAAAGTTCTGATGCTGTGAAACTGTTAAAGAAACGCCAGGCCTTTTCAGTGCTGCTGATTAGATTGAGAGGATAATTTGTTCACCTAGAGGGGGCGACATACATAGGCTCTTGCTGAAACGAGAGGGATCCTGGATATGGAAGCTGGGCACACGGCGGGTTTAAACTCAAGACTAGATATCAGATTAACTTATGATGCTAGGACTTCACCCCCAAATTCCTGTTGTTCCACCTCCTCCCTTTCCTATCATGCCCCCTCCCCCTCCCTCATTTTCTTCCTTGTCTGTGTCTCTTACTCTGCGTAATATATCTATCCTATCTATCTATCTAAATATACATTTTCAGATGCAGTCTACTTCATACATAATGATGTCCGCATTCTGTATTTGCACAGGATGCTTTTTGATCTTCTGTAATTAGATACTTGATGTTTTTGATCTTGTCACTAGAAGACTTTTTAAAACCTATTTTGTACACTTGGCATAGCCATTTTAAATGTGTTTTGTACTGTCACTTTAAGAAAAGCAGTAACGCCCATTTTTGGGCGGGCAATTGACAATCTGTAAAGGTAACATTTCAATCCTTAAAATAACTCCAGAATTCTAAAGTTAGACAGGCTGTTAATTAACTGCGTGTGAAAATAACTACAGGAGAGGTAACGTAAGGAATGGAGAGATAAGATAACTCTCTCACTGTGTGGAGGTAAGTTTTCTCTCGCCTTATTATCTCCAGCGTAATCTTAGTGAATTGAGGCCAATGCAACAGTAAAAACTCAAAAACTAGATTTAAATCTGTGGGATATCTAAAGTCATTTTAGGAGAAGGAGGATAGATACAATTGTTTTTCTCATCAGTTTATTTTCACCTCGGATGTCCTGAACGGTCACTAGTTTTGAGCCTCGAGACGTTCGGCTAGATCAGCCATTCTGTAGGCGGGGTCACTCCCGCTGTTATGTTACATACATGTTACGTGACTGGCCACTCCCCCACAGTGAAGGGGGGCGGGGGGAGTGGATCTTCCATATCACATATATTATAATTGTGTATTTAGCTCTCTGTCTGCAATTCCACTAACAGGTGTCCATTACCGCACCAATATTTTCCTCAGATGCAATCATTCCATCAGATTTTTACAATCCAATTGTTCAGAAAACTACACAGTACATGGATGAAACCTACAGGAAGCTATTCTATGGTCGGTCGGAACACAGAATTTTGTTGATTGACGTGTTGGGTTTTACGATCGTATCTGAAGTGTCCTAATCTGCACATTTATGGGAACAATCGATAACTACATGCCGATGACTTCCAATCCCACAGATCTGATGGCATGATCACATCTGAGGAAAATATTGTACTGAAATGAGGGATATGAAAGCTGCCATATTATTAAACCATGCAGATTGCATGGCTGTCCTACTGATCCTCTGCCTCCAATACATTTAGCCATAGCCCCTGAACAAGCATGCAGCAGATCAGGTGACTGAAGTCTGACTGGATTAGCTGCATGCTTGTCTCTGGGATGTGATTCAGACACTACTGCAGCCAGAGAGACCAGCAGGGCTGCCAGGCAACTGGTATTGTTTAAAGTGTAACTGTTGGGCATAAAATCAAAAATCACTTCTTTATTTTTATCTGGTAAACTAGTAATAAGGATGCTAACCAGGCAATCCAAAAGTTACACATCACTATTACTTTTCTTGCTGATGAATAATCATTACCCAGTTTACATGACTCTTATGTGGTACATTGCCACAAAGGGGAAGTTGCAGGGCATGCTGGGTTGTCCTTTTTTGCTTCTCTACTTCCCCTCAGATGTAACTAATGCAGCCTGATTGGCTGAAGCCTCTTTCCCTCCTGTTTTCCCCTCCCACACCTCTGTTCCTCTCTGATTGGCCAATACTTCTCATGCCGAGACAATGCACTTTCTATAGTGGAGGGCGGGCAATGCATACACAATCAGGCAGAGGAGACTTAGGGCAGATATTACATCACGACTGGCTTTAACCTCCCTGCCGGTCTAATTCCCCCGGCAAGGAGGCAGCGCAGCACTTTTTTTTTTTTTTTTAAATCCTGTAGCAAGCCGAGGGCTCGCTACATGATAGCCGCTGAGCAGCGGCAGCTCTTCAGCCACTCCGATTGCTTCCGGCGATCGTAGTAAACAGGAAATCCCGTTCAGAACGGGATTTCCTGCTGGGGTTCCTAGGTCGCCATGGCGACGGGGCGGGATGACGTCACCGACGTCATTGACTTCGGGACGTCATAGGGAATCCCGGGCCACCCCTCAGCGCTGCCTGGCCCTGATTGGCCAGGCTGCGCAAGGGGTCTGGAGGCGGATCGGCGGCGAGCGGTGGCGATCGGAAGTTATAAGCAGCTAGCAAAGTGCTAGCTGCTTGTAACAAAAAAAAATTATGCAAATCGGCCCAGCGGGACCTGAGAAATCCTCCTGCGCAGGTTACCCCGAAACTGAGTTTGGGATAACCGGCAAGGAGGTTAAAATAGCCACAGTAAATATGGAAACTGTCTAGAATAGGATTCTCTACTCTTCCTTTATAAGATTCACAGGAATCATTACGTGGATAGCACAATACATCTGTTATGTAAGTAGATAAATACTTGCTCTACTTACATATTTGTTTTTTTTTCCTGAGATAGTATGGCTGACAGGTCCTCTTTAACAGGAAATAAATATGGCAGCCTCCATATCCATCTCACCTTAAGTGGGCTTTAACTCAGGCTAGCCAGTGGGTGCTCATTGCAGAGTATAGCACGTAGCAGGCTTCATTCACCTCCCGGGGGGTCCAGATCCTGGTAGCCATTCTCCTTCCTGTCCTCTGAGGCTCTGAATCACTCTTATAGCGGATCAGTTCATTTCGACGCGCGGCTCTGAGAGCCGAGCACTGAAACTGGGTGCCATCATAGCAGCAATGCTATGATGGGCCCCCCGCCAGACCCTGAATTACATCTCCCCCCCTGAGTTGCGACAACTCAGAGGGGGATAGTATTTAACGCCGCCTCGGAGTTTAGTGGCGGCGGGGAGAGCAGTCATTCAGCTCTCCCCGCACCGATATAATATGCACCCCTCTTATAGGGTTACAGCGCCACCTGGAGGACAGAGGGAGAATTGCAGGTGAGTGCATGCTAGGGCTGCAGGCATTCTGGCAGCATGATTTTTTTCCCCTGATTTTAGAGAAACTTGCTGAAGAGACCCTAATATGGAGGTTACAGCCTCCAGTGGCTTCTACAGATAGAAGTGTAATGATTACTGTGCCGTCTGTAGCTCCGCCTCTCTCACGTTTTGTCTCCTCTCTGTGCCTCCAGGTCTCCATATTCTCCAGTTATTGGAACTTCCGTCCCTCCTAATCCTCCTGGGGAGACTGGATGAGCAGCGTGGCTGAGTCTGCAGGGGGCTGTGGGGGTCTCCCGGATGTTGCTCTGTCTATACCTCCAACAGGTTCTCCCATTCGCTGATGTCTGCCCCTCCCCCTGGAGACTGTATACCCCACATTCTGGAGAGGAAGGACCGCCTCCAGGACTTCCTGTATGACCACTGGATTCACACGCCTGTCTGTGTATATATGTTATTTATTATTCTGCACATTTCATGATGTTTAAGAAGGGATCGGGCTGAAGTTACTGACATTCTGGAGAATACCCGACGTGATCAGGAAATGTCGTGTTATTACGCATTGTCTGCTGTTAGGTGCCAGAAACGTCTAGCCGCTGTCTGGGTCATATTGGGACATATTGGGACATATATTAAAAAGAACACTAAACACATGCTCAATGACTTCCCCTGCAGTGATGGTGATTGCTTCGGCTGATAGTCTTCTGATTGATCGGCAGATATGTCTACCAGCGAGGTGGGTGTGTGTGCGCTGGACCTACCGATACTCCACCAAGACTCACACCAATCTGATTGCTCCAATCATGAAATGTATATTTCAAATGTCCTTGTCAGCCCAGGAATAGAGGGAGGTGAGAGCTGCAGGAGTCCTCCTCCCATAGGTGCCCATTAACATTCCAATTTCCCAAACGATCAACCATTGGAAATGATCATTCAGTCCCACCAACAGGAGAAAATGACTAAACCAATCGTTCTGAAATTCGGATGGATGGAATGATCGCTCGCCTCGGTCAGTCGCCATGAATGACACATAACAACACTTCTCGCTTCCTCACCTCCTCGCCAGTGTTTCGGTACACGGGATTTATAATAAGGACTCGTTCGCACTATGAGCAGTTTAGATTTTTTATTTTTTATAAGCATCAGCGATTTTAGAAATGGCTCTAAAAGCGATTGCGCAATGTTTTCCTATGACAGTGTTCACATTTGAGTGTTTCAATTTTTTATAAAATGGCAAACATGCTGCGTGTACCGTTTCTGAGCGCTTTGGCTCAATGGAAGGTAGAGGGAAATCGCACAGCGCTTGAAAAAGTTATAGCGATTTGCCCAGCGCTTTTATGGATAAATACATTGTATCCATTTCCGGGTGAAAGAGTTCATTTCCTGACTTGCGTCAGGCAGTGTCTAAATTATTCACTGAGCAAAAGCGCTTAGAAAAGTGCTCTTCAAAGCGCAGGGAAAAATGCTGTATAAATCGCTCAGTGCTTGCGATATCGCTGGCGATTTATGTGAACAAGGCCTTAAGGTGGCCACACACCATACAATTAAAAGATCCAATTTAACACTTATCCGATAACTACGATCAGTTGTCCCGAAAAAGCGAATGCTTTTTTTTCCATTTGTTTGAGAAATTTGATCGAATTTCCCGTAATTATTTGATAGAAGATCCGGTGTTCTCAAGCAAATTTTTTGAGTTTTTCAATTATTTTATTCATAATTGGGGGGGGGGGGGGGGGAGGTTTTGAACATAAGTGTGTGGTACATTGGTTAGATTTTTGAAATCTTACAATCAGAAAAATTTGATTGCAATTCTTGAATTGAAAAGATATTTTAAAAAATTGTATGGTGTGTGTGGCCACCTTTAGAGGCCAGTTGTGTAGTTTCCCCGTTTGTCATTCTCCCTGAAGCGGGAGGACAGCGGTAATCTCAGGGGAGAGAGTTATCACTGAATGTGTCCGCATCCATGACTGCTGTCACATAAACATTAATCCGCTCCTCTTCACTATGCCCTGATATGACCCAGGTGCAGGGGACACTCTTACCGTCTAATAGCAGACAATGTTTATTAAATGCACGCTGGGGTTTATGACCACTTCATGCTCACATGAGACCCCAGCGCTGCAGAACGTCCAGTAAATCCAGCCCATTAGTGTTTATATGTTATGTACGTTTGTTCCTGATCCCTCCGCGGGTTTTCACTAAAAGGGACTTCAAACCGCCTGTGTGATGAGGCCGTCATAGAAGCGGCTTCCTGCAGTACTCAGTGTCACATGCTAGTTCCCGGGCAGAGACCCTAGCTCCACTGTGCTGCCCCGGAACTAGCATGATGCATACGAGTCAGAGGCTGCTTCCATGAGAGTCTAGTCACACCTGTTTCTTTTATTCTGGGGCCAGAGGATCAACTGAAACTAATAATTTACCTGTGCTGGTGAAGTTCCCACACCATCATGGTGATGCTGGGGGGGTGGGTGGGTTTGGGGGATGCTGATGTGGAGGGGGTGTAAGGGAGGGAAGTGTCCTGTGCTGCACTTTATATAGCTTTGCAATGGACCACGTTTTCTGTATCACACTATTCCCGAGCAGCAGATGGTGGCGGGGCGTAGCACCGAGCTCCACACTATCCCATACACTACACATTCTGTATAGCTTTTGTTTCTTTCAGAATGCTGTGACCACTCTCTACTATACTGTCTCCATAGCCAGGGACTGAGGTCTGGGACACTCCCATATAGTGCTGCCCCTCCCACTGCCTCAGCACATCAGTCAGGGACACGCCCATCTTTCACACTGTGCCATTCCAGCCCCTCTCACTGCCCCGCTACATCAGTCAAGGACACGCCCACATTTCACACCATGTGCTGCCCAACCCACTGGCCCATTACATCACATCTCCTTCAGTGTACTCTGCAGAAAGAAATTATTTTACAAAATGTGTTTTATTTTTCTTTACATTCTGCCTTAAAAGAGGGCCGACAGTGTAGGGAACATTTCAATTCAAAACATTCTAGGGTATATTTATTGTTGGGTACTTGGAATGCTGTGGCTTTCTGGTGTGCGCTCTGTCCCCCAATGGCTGAACAAAGATGACTCCGCCCTCAACTACACCCCCAGCCCTGCTCCATCTGTACCCACAATCCCCCAGCCCTGCTCCATCTGTACCCACAATCCCCCAGCCATGCTCCATCTGTACCCAACATCCCCCAGCCATGCTCCATCTGTACCCACAATCCCCCAGCCCCTGCTCCATCTGTACCCACAATCCCCCAGCCCTGCTCCATCTGTACCCACAATCCCCCAGCCCTGCTCCATCTATACCCACAATCCCCCAGCCCTGCTCCATCTATACCCACAATCCCCCAGCCCTGCTCCATCTGTACCCACAATCCCCCAGCCCTGCTCCATCTATACCCACAATCCCCCAGCCCTGCTCCATCTGTACCCACAATCCCCCAGCCATGCTCCATCTGTACCCACAATCCCCCAGCCCTGCTCCATCTGTACCCACAATCCCCCAGCCATGCTCCATCTGTACCCACAATCCCCCAGCCCTGCTCCATCTATACCCACAATCCCCCAGCCCTGCTCCATCTGTACCCACAATCCCCCAGCCCTGCTCCATCTGTACCCACAATCCCCCAGCCCTGCTCCATCTGTACCCACAATCCCCCAGCCATGCTCCATCTTTACATTTCTTAGCAAATGCATTCAAAATAAGGCTTTAAAGTGGAGCTGAACTCTTGTCCAGGACAGAAGGAAAACAGAGAAATGTACCCTGTATGTATTTAGAGAGTTTAGCCTGTCTAATTCTCCTCATCTGTGACTAATCACAACTCTAATTTATCTCTCCCCATGTCACCTGACTGCCCCTGCAGATAAACTCATTTGAAAGCACAGAATCACGTCTGCTTCCATGAAAGCAGGAAGTAGACACACTGCAGATGTATTGCAGGATTTGTATCGGCTGTAACAAATGTTTTTCTGTAATAATTATGCTGTTGCTTATCTATTACAGCAAAGAGGAAGCTCTGAGTTCAGGTCCACTAACAATAAACCTGATGTGTCCTCTCACCCCATCTGGCAATTAGAACTCCGCCCCTTGTGACTCACAGGGGTAACCGTAGTGATGCTGCTGACATCACAGGGAGGTGGGATGTCCTGAAACAGCCACAGGCCACGCCTCTCTGCTGACCAGCAGCTTATGGATGCAAGGAGAGATCAGGCTGTCAGCAGTGAGGAGGCGGGAACGATGATCTGCTGCAATATGTACTGTATTATATTAAACAAAAAATCCAAAAACTATCATTTTAATGCATTTACTAATAAAATAGAAGCTGACCTGGGCTGTAAAGAAATAAATGAATTAGCTGTAATGTGAATAAACCGATATTAGTGTCATTTTTGTACAGTATAGTCTGACGCGCACCACAAGCCTTCATTCATGCATTGCTTTGTATATAGCTTATGTATTGTACAGCGCTCTGTATTATGTTGGCGTAATATAAATCCAATAAACAATAATATAGCTTCACTGACCTCTCGCTTTTAGTTGTGTGCTTTGTAGAGGAATTGATGAGCGCCTTATTGTAGTTCATGTTTCCTGTCACTAGATGGCAGTCATTGATTTCTCTTCTCAGCGATATGCAAATTATTCCACCTTCCATGCAAACATCATACAAATTGTATGTAGCTCAGGACTTTGCTGTTTTCTCCAGCTCTCTTGCGCCCCCTTTCTTTCACCCCTTCCTCTCATCTCTCTCCCGCTTGTCTCCTCTCTCTCCTCCAGTCTCTGCAGCTCTCTTGCGCCCCCTTTCTTTCACCCCTTCCTCTCATCTCTCTCCCGCTTGTCTCCTCTCTCTCCTCCAGTCTCTGCAGCTCTCTTGCACCCCCTTTCTTTCACCCCTTCCTCTCATCTCTCTCCCGCTTGTCTCCTCTCTCTCCTCCAGTCTCTGCAGCTCTCTTGCGCCCCCTTTCTGTCACCCCTTCCTCTCATCTCTCTCCCGCTTGTCTCATCTCTCTCCTCCAGTCTCTGCAGCTCTCTTGCGCCCCCTTTCTTTCACCCCTTCCTCTCATCTCTCTCCCGCTTGTCTCCTCTCTCTCCTCCAGTCTCTGCAGCTCTCTTGCGCCCCCTTTCTGTCACCCCTTCCTCTCATCTCTCTCCCGCTTGTCTCATCTCTCCTCCAGTCTCTGCAGCTCTCTTGCGCCCCCTTTCTTTCACCCCTTCCTCTCATCTCTCTCCCGCTTGTCTCATCTCTCCTCCAGTCTCTGCAGCTCTCTTGCGCCCCCTTTCTTTCACCCCTTCCTCTTATCTCTCTCCCGCTTGTCTCCTCTCTCTCCTCCAGTCTCTCCAGCTCTCTTGCGCCCCCTTTCTTTCACCCCTTCCTCTCATCTCTCTCCCGCTTGTCTCCTCTCTCTCCTCCAGTCTCTGCAGCTCTCTTGCGCCCCCTTTCTGTCACCCCTTCCTCTCATCTCTCTCCCGCTTGTCTCCTCTCTCTCCTCCAGTCTCTGCAGCTCTCTTGCACCCCCTTTCTGTCACCCCTTCCTCTCATCTCTCTCCCGCTTGTCTCATCTCTCTCCTCCAGTCTCTGCAGCTCTCTTGCGCCCCCTTTCTTTCACCCCTTCCTCTCATCTCTCTCCCGCTTGTCTCATCTCTCTCCTCCAGTCTCTGCAGCTCTCTTGCGCCCCCTTTCTTTCACCCCTTCCTCTCATCTCTCTCCCGCTTGTCTCATCTCTCTCCTCCAGTCTCTGCAGCTCTCTTGCGCCCCCTTTCTGTCACCCCTTCCTCTCATCTCTCTCCCGCTTGTCTCCTCTCTCTCCTCCAGTCTCTGCAGCTCTCTTGCGCCCCCTTTCTGTCACCCCTTCCTCTCATCTCTCTCCCGCTTGTCTCCTCTCTCTCCTCCAGTCTCTGCAGCTCTCTTGCGCCCCCTTTCTGTCACCCCTTCCTCTCATCTCTCTCCCGCTTGTCTCATCTCTCTCCTCCAGTCTCTGCAGCTCTCTTGCGCCCCCTTTCTTTCACCTCCTTCCTCTCATCTCTCTCCCGCTTGTCTCATCTCTCTCCTCCAGTCTCTGCAGCTCTCTTGCGCCCCCTTTCTGTCACCCCTTCCTCTCATCTCTCTCCCGCTTGTCTCATCTCTCTCCTCCAGTCTCTGCAGCTCTCTTGCGCCCCCTTTCTTTCACCCCTTCCTCTCATCTCTCTCCCGCTTGTCTCCTCTCTCTCCTCCAGTCTCTGCAGCTCTCTTGCGCCCCCTTTCTGTCACCCCTTCCTCTCATCTCTCTCCCGCTTGTCTCATCTCTCTCCTCCAGTCTCTGCAGCTCTCTTGCGCCCCCTTTCTGTCACCCCTTCCTCTCATCTCTCTCCCGCTTGTCTCATCTCTCTCCTCCAGTCTCTGTTCAGCTCTCTTTACAATGTGCCTGTGCTGGCAGGTGCTGAAGAGAAGGTGCTATTTTCTTTTGTTTTTAAAGGAAACCGGAGATGAACGCTTTGGCACAAAAAAAACAACATATCTCCTGATAGATTTTCCAAATCAAATACTATACCTGGTATTTTCCCCGCTCTGGTGTGTTTTTTTTTTTTTTTTTTTTCAGTCTTACTGAAACTCCGTACAAAACCCAGTTCATCAGAAAAGCATATTATTTAGTGGACTTTGTGCAAAATGAAATCACCATTTCTAAAAACCTCTTATGACTAACAAATATAGATAAAAAACATTTTTCAATATCCCCTTACATTAGCAGCTCCTCCCATCTCCTCACAGCTCTCTGTGATGCTGCAGTATACAGAACAGGAAAGCAGAGCCAGCAGGGGGCAGACTTGGGCTTGTAAAGACATCAGAGAAGACAGACTCAGCTATGATGATTCCTGAGCAAAGCCAGACTGAATGCTCAGTAGGGATTTTATCAGGGATGTTAAGCAGGCTGAGCAGTGAAGGATGAAACAGAGAGCAGGGGAGGTGTTTTCTCTAATGTTCCCACTCTCTGGTTCCCTTTAAGTTGCACCTCATTGGCAGGCGCCATTCTATTTGCTGATGTGTACAGTGGGCTGGTGGTGAAAGGCCCTGGCAGATTTTAAAGCAAGCAAGCAAAAAAAAGAAGATACCTGCCTAGGTAGGGAGGGAGGCCTGAGGCTAGTCCAGAGGGTTTCCGGACCCTCTAACAGTTTTACAGTTGCACTACCCTTCACACAGAACAGCCACACTCTAATATGAAGAGGAGCAAACTGTAAGAGGGTCCCAACCAGAGGCGGCAGGGGATTCCCTCTACCAAGGGATATAGTATGTACAGCATCTACCTTTTTATTTTTTTTTATTTTTTTTTGCTCATGACTTTTTAATGCAAAAAAAAAAGTACAGGTAGTCCGACTTACAAACGAGTCATTGATACGAACGGCATGGATTCTCTGTTTCCATGGGAACAAGCCAATTAAACAAAATTTCAAATTGGAAGTTTTTGAGAAAATCACTTTTTAACAATTCTAAGAAAAAATGTCTTTTAAACTTGTTCAAGCAGGTACACAGGGCACAGAGAAGGTACAGGGGCAGAGATGGCACAGTGTTCCGACTTAAGAACAGATTCAGGTTAAGAACGAACCTACAGTCCCTATCTCGTTTGTTACCCGGGACTACCTGTACCTACTCTGTCCCCCCTTTTCCCACTGCAGCGCAACTTTCCCCTATAATTTTGCAGAAACAATTAGCATCCCAACCCCTCAATTGCCCCCCCCCCCCCCCCCCCCGCCCCCACCTAAATAGTCAAAATAAACATACACAGGTCATACTTACCTCTCATGAGGTCTACTCATCAATCTTTCTCCTCCCCTGTTTGTCCACTGTGATCAATGGAATTCTCCGTCCTCCATTGTGAAAATGGCCATTACCCCATAACAGCTTCCTGGTCAGCACACTGTTAAACTGTAATATCGCCCACTTGAGCCATAGGGAAACATGGACATTACCTTGCACATTCAGTTGTAACTGACGGCAACTGGTACATTTCAGTTTTGACAATTTTACTATTGTCAGAACTGGAAGGGATCACTGTAAGAAGAAAATGGTGAGCTTCTGAGAGGAACTGACAGTGAGGTTAGTATGTAATATTCATTTGCAGCTACATCTTGTGTTTATTTTAAATAATTTTACTTGCTTCAGGTTCCTTTAAGAAAAATTGGTGTGTGTGTCAAATACCCTAGGTACGCCACTGAGAACACGGTCTCTCCTAGAGAAAAAAAAAATGGTAAAATAAAAAAGATTTTAATGTTAAAATATAAAATAGTAAAATGTGTTCTATGCCCGCCCCCCCCCCCCCCCCCCCCCCCGCAATGATTGGTGCAAGGGATCATGATTTCCCTGAACCAATCGGTGTGCCTGAAGGTCTGTACTCACCATGCAATGTTTGCGGAAACATTTTTTTGCGACTTGTGACGTCTTCACAATTAATTATTGTTTTTGCAATATCGCGAATATTGTTTAACCTCCTTGGCGGTAACGTTCGGGGTAAGCCGCGCAGGAGATTTTCTCAGGCCCTGCTGGGCCGATTTTCTTAATTTTTTTTTTGCTGGACGCAGCTAGCACTTGCTAGCTGCGTCAGCACACCGATCGCCGCCGCCCCGCTCTCGATCGCCGCTATCCATCGCGCCGCGCGCCCCCCCTCCAGACCCCGTGCGCTGCCTGGCCAATCAGTGCCAGGCAGCGCTGAGGGGTGGTTCGGGACTCCCAATGACGTCCCGACGTCGGTGACGTCATCCCGCCCCGTCGCCATGGCGACGGGGGAAGCCCTCCAGGAAATCCTGTTCTTTGGACGGGATTTCCTGATCGGAGATCGCCGAAGGCGATCAAAGCGGGTGGGGGGATGCTGCTGAGCAGCGGTGATCATGTAGCGAGCCCTGGGCTCGCTACATGATATAAGAAAAAAAAAAAATTTTTAAACTGCTGCGCTCCCTCCTGGCGGAATTTTTTATACCGCCAGGGGGGTTAATGAAAATTAGTTAAACGATGTTTAGCAACATGAGGCGTTTACGACCGTCATGATGGATCACTGAGCGACCAATCGCCCAGATCCCCCGATCCATCCTCACGTCGGTAGTTAGCTTATATTTGAATGATGAGTAATAACAGCCATCATTCATAAACACAAGTAACAATGTTAGGTAAATAGTAAAGCTTTGTTGAAAAGCGCATGCGATTTTGTGCAATGCAAAATCACACGAAATGCTTTTAAATGGCGATGCGCATCTTTGTTTTGCGGCCACAATCTGAGTAAGTAAAAACTGATTCCCTGCTGCATGAAATCATAACGTGTGTACAATTCCCATAGACTATAGCAGGTGCCGGCAGTCTATCTTGGATGACGCAGGCGCAACAACGCAAAAAGGACACAAAGATTGACTGGGAAAACTCCAGTGATTTCTGCAGACACAAGTGTGACCTCTCTCTGCATCCCTCTCACAGCAGTCCTCTGTTACCTCATATCAGTGTTCTGAGGTGGCAGGAGCTGCTATGAGGGGTCACATAAGTATGGGCGCAGTGCGTACTGATAAATGTGGGTGCCGCCATAGGCACCATGTAACACACCGCTAATATCGGCTATAACAGTAAGTTTGGGCACCAAAATCTAATAAAATAGCAGCCGACAGGACCGCCCACTATAGAAACTGCTGCTTAGTGCTGGGCGAACACCTGGATGTTCGGGTTCGCGAACGTTCGCCGAACATGGCCGCGATGTTCGGGTGTTCGCGCCGAACTCCGAACATAATGGAAGTCAATGGGGACCCAAACTTTCGTGCTTTGTAAAGCTTCCTTACAGGCTACATACCCCAAATTTGCAGGGTATGTGCACCTTGGGAGTGGGTACAAGAGGGAAAAAAATATTTGAAAAAGAGCTTATAGTTTTTGAGAAAATTGATTGTAAAGTTTCAAAGGAAAAAATGTCTTTTAAATGCGGAAAATGTGATTTTTCTTTGCACAGGTAACATGCTTTTTGTCGGCATGCAGTCATAAATGTAATACAGATGAGAGGTTCCAGGAAAATGGACCGGTAACGCTAACCCAGCAGCAGCACACGTGATGGAACAGGAGGAGGGCGGCGCAGGAGGAGAAGGCCACGCTTTGAGACACAACAACCCAGGCCTTGCATGAGGACAAGAAGCGTGCGGATAGCAATTTGCATTTTGTCGCCATGCAGTCATAAATGTAATACAGATGAGAGGTTCAATAAACAGGGACCGGAAACGCTAACCCATCACAGATGTTCATTGTTCATGTTACTTGGTTGGGGTCCGGGAGTGTTGCGTAGTCGTTTCCAATCCAGGATTGATTCATTTTAATTTGAGTCAGACGGTCTGCATTTTCTGTGGAGAGGCGGATACGCCGATCTGTGACGATGCCTCCGGCAGCACTGAAACAGCGTTCCGACATAACGCTGGCTGCCGGGCAAGCCAGCACCTCTATTGCGTACATTGCCAGTTCGTGCCAGGTGTCTAGCTTCGATACCCAATAGTTGAAGGGTGCAGATGGATTGTTCAACACAGCTACGCCATCTGACATGTAGTCCTTGACCATATTCTCCAGGCGATCGGTGTTGGAGGTGGATCTGCACGCTTGCTGTTCTGTGGGCTGCTGCTGCATGGGTGTCAGAAAATGTTCCCACTCCAAGGACACTGCCGATACCATTCCCTTTTGGGCACTAGCTGCGGCTTGCGTTGTTTGCTGCCCTCCTGGTCGTCCTGGGTTTGCGGAAGTCAGTCTGTCGGCGTACAACTGGCTAGAGGAGGGGGAGGATGTCAATCTCCTCTCTAAAGTCTCCACAAGGGCCTGCTGGTATTCTTCCATTTTGACCTGTCTGACTCTTTCTTCAAGCAGTTTTGGAACATTGTGTTTGTACCGTGGATCCAGAAGGGTATAAACCCAGTAATTGGTGTTGTCCAGAATGCGCACAATGCGTGGGTCGCGTTCAATGCAGTCTAGCATGAATTGAGCCATGTGTGCCAGAGTCCTACCAGAATCCCCATCATCCTCTTGTGAGCGTTGTGATAGTTGTTGTGATGCATCATAGTCGTCACCTTCTTCCTGGTCTGCTTCTGCTGACCATTCGCGCTGAATTGTGGAAGTCCAACGTGCACCGCTCTGGCCCTCGTCAGTGGTGGCATGAAATTCCTGCTCCAACTCCAGCTGTTCCTCGTCCTCTTCTTCGTCATGGCTGCTGGGGCCAGCGTTCCCTGAGGCGGATGGCCTGATGTTGGTACCATCACGCTGATCGTTTTCTCCTTCAGATTCCTCCAGTTGCATCATGACAGCTGTTTCCTTGATTTTGAACATTGACTTCTTCAGTAAACACAGCAGTGGTATGGTAATGCTGACTGAAGAGTTGTCACTGCTCACAAGCAACGTAGATTGCTCAAAATTTTGGAGGACTTGGCAGAGGTCCAACATGTTGGCTCAATCGGATCCACAGAAGCTTGGCAGCTGTCCGGATGCGCCTCGGTACTGCGCCGTCATGTACTGGACCACTGCACTCTCTGCTCGCAAAAGTGGGCTAGCATGTGCAGCGTAGAATTCCAGCGCGTAGGGACATCACACAGCAAGCGATGGTGGGGGAGATTGAAGCGCTTCTGCATCTTGGCGAGTGCCCCCGAAACAGTACTGGAATTTCTACAATGTTTGGCCACTCGTCGCACCTTCAACAGAAGATCGGCCATGCCTGGGTATGTCCTCAGGAACCGCTGAACTACTAGGTTCATCACGTGCGCCAGGCAAGGGATGTGTGTCAGCTTAGCCAACCTTAAAGCGCGAATGAGATTACTCCCATTATCACACACAACCATGCCCGGTTTCAGGTCCAGCGGTGCCAGCCACAAATCCGTCTGTTCCTTTATTACCCTCCAAATTTCCTCCCCTGTGTGCTGCTTATCCCCCAAGGCAGATCAGCTTCAGCAACTCTTGCTGACGCATGCCAACAGCTGTGCTGCACTGCTTCCACGATCCTACTGCTGCTGGGTTAGCTTTTCCGGATGAGGTATAGCTTTGAGATGCGTTGGAGGAGAAGGAGTCAGAGAGGTAGGTGCTGCTGTTGTTATCCAGTGGGAGGGACGGCGGTGCAGCTGGTTTGCGGCGTGGGCAACACCCGCGCCGTAGCAGGTGAGGAATCGCTGCCAGGCTCCACAAGGTTCACCCAGTGCGCGGTAAGGGAGATGTATCGACCCTGGCCGAATGCACTCGTCCAGGTGTCAGTGGTGAGGTGAACCTTGCAGGCAACGGCATTCTTCAAGCTTCAGGTTATTTTGCTGACCACGTGCTCATGCAACTCAGGCACTGCAGAGCGCGCAAAGTGGTAGCGGCTGGGAACCACGTAACGTGGGATGGCCACTGACATCATGCCCTTGAAGCTGTTTGTCTCCACCACTCGATATGGCAGCATTTCGCAGGCCAGAAGCTTGGCTATGCTGGCTGTTAGTGCCACGGCCCGGGGGTCATTTGCTGGCAATTTCCTCTTGCGCTCAAACATCTCCGACACAGACAACTGAACCGTAGCGCTGCACACGGAAGGGCTGTTGGTTGTTGTATTTGATGAAGACTGGGAGACCTCAAGAGCACTATTCCGGAAAGTGACAGTGTCAGCGTCGTCTGATGTTTGTGAATGTTGTTGTGAACCACGCAATGGCTGGCTACTGCTGCTGCTGAGGCGGGTCTGGTGGTGCGTCTGGTGACCCCAAGGGAGGCAGTGTTTCTGGTACCCTCTCCTGACGCGTTTGCCCACAGAGTGGGATGTTTGGATACCATGTGGCGGGTCATGCTGTTGGTGGAGAGGTTGTTAATTATTTTTCCCCCTGCTCAGGCGGGTCTTGCACACCTTGCAAATCACCATGGTACCATCCTCACTGCAGTCTTCAAAGAAAGCCCAGACTTTGGAGCACCTGCCTTTCTGGCGATTTCTGTTTGCGCCTCTTTTGCGTCTCACTTTAACTTCCACGCTTGTGGTGCCTGAAATTTCGCGCCGCCTACCTTGTGGCACAAGGCGAACTCGTGCAGCAGTGGGTTCTTCAACAGACTCATCTGTGCTGCTACGACGGCAATGTTCTCGTTCACATACAAAATCTGGGTCTCTGTCCACATTGTCCAAACCCTCCTCTTCCATCTCCTCAAACTCGTCATATGTGATTGTGGGCCGCCGCCGTGGAGTAGAGCTCCCCAGAACAACCTCTGCGCAGCTCACTCCAACGTCGTCTTCCAGATCTTCTCGGCCGACCTCCTGCAATTGCAACCCCTCCTGCCCAACTTGCTCTGGGATTTGGGTTTCCGAGTCCTCCTCGGACTCGCCTTGCATTTCAGTGCGCGGTGCATTTCCCACAGTAAATGGTTGTGAATCCGGGCACAACATTTCTGGCTGTTCCATTGACCTTTCAAAGGTGGAAGTTTGTTGGGCTGGGAATAGCTCCTGCGAATACCCCATTGTGTCCTGAGGTAATTCTTCGGACTGGTTATTTGGCAGTTGTGTGCGTGGTGTCGCTGCCGGTTGTGTCAGCTTTGTGCCCACTGGCTCCTTGTAACTGGCTGAGGACTCGGACCTCGTGCGTGATGTGCTGGTGCTGCTTAACCCACTGCTGGACGCTTGAGAGCTCATCCAATTAATTATCTGGTCCTGTTCTTTTGGATTTGTGAGGGTTGATTTCCTGGACAACATGGGCGGTATTGAGTGGGTTTCTTCGGTGCTCCACTGTGGCCTGTACGTGAACCGTCAGGGGAAACACCTCTTCCCTTGCCCCTCCCTCTTTCACAGGATTCTTCTTCATTTCACTTATCCTTAAAGTACACGCTGACTGGCAGCAGTACAGTGGCAGTACAGAAATGCTATACAGTGGTGGGTGAGCGGTGTACTACTATTCCCAGCAGCGACACAGAGCACAATGCTATACAGTGGTGGGTGAGCGGTGTACTACTATTCCCAGCAGCGACACAGAGCACAATGCTATACAGTGGTGGGTGAGCGGTGTACTACTGTTCCCAGCAGCGACACAGAGCACATTGCTATACAGTGGTGGGTGAGCGGTGTACTACTGTTCCCAGCAGCGACACAGAGCACAATGCTATACAGTGGTGGGTGAGCGGTGTACTACTGTTCCCAGCAGCGACACAGAGCACAATGCTATACAGTGGTGGGTGAGCGGTGTACTACTGTTCCCAGCAGCGACACAGAGCACAATGCTATACAGTGGTGGGTGAGCGGTGTACTACTGTTCCCAGCAGCGACACAGAGCACAATGCTATACAGTGGTGGGTGAGCGGTGTACTACTGTTCCCAGCAGCGACACAGAGCACAATGCTATACAGTGGTGGGTGAGCGGTGTACTACTGTTCCCAGCAGCGACACAGAGCACAATGCTATACAGTGGTGGGTGAGCGGTGTACTACTGTTCCCAGCAGCGACACAGAGCACAATGCTATACAGTGGTGGGTGAGCGGTGTACTACTGTTCCCAGCAGCGACACAGAGCACAATGCTATACAGTGGTGGGTGAGCGGTGTACTACTGTTCCCAGCAGCGACACAGAGCACAATGCTATACAGTGGCGGGTGAGTGGTGTACTACTGTTCCCAGCAGCGACACAGAGCACAATGCTATACAGTGGCGGGTGAGCGGTGTACTACTGTTCCCAGCAGAGACACAGAGTGGCAGTAAACACAATGCTATATAGTGTGGGTGAGCGTGTACTACTGTTCCCAGCAGCGACACAATGACTGGGGGGACCCTGGCTAGCCTGGCTGGAGAGAGAACTACCCTGCCTGCCTACCCAAAGCTAAACCTGCGGAGAAATGACGTGGATCAGGTATTTATTTACCCGAACCACGTGACCCGTTCGGTCAATCAGAGCGCGTTCGGGTCCGAACCACGTGACCCGTTCGGCCAATCACAGCGCTAGCCGAACCTTCGGGGAACGTTCGGCCATGCGCTCTTAGTTCGGCCATATGGCCGAACGGTTTGGCCGAACACCATCAGGTGTTCGGTCGAACTCGAACATCACCCGAACAGGGTGATGTTCTGCAGAACCCGAACAGTGGCGAACATTGTTGCTGCTATAAATATAAAAAATAGTGGGTGATATGACACCTGCTATTTATAGCTGCAATTTCTATAGTGGGCAGGCTGGGTTCCCATTATTGTATTGCCTGACACTGGTGCCAAAATGTACTGTTACAGCTGCTATTAGTGGCGTTTTATAAGGGTGCCTATGTCATAGTGTAATGTCCTACCATATTATTATTATATATTTATGTAGCACTGACATCTTCTGCAGCACATTACAGAGTACATAGTCATGTCACTGACTGTCCTCAGAGGAGCTTGCAATCTAATCCTACCATAGCCATAGTCTAATGTCCTACCATATTATTATGTATTTATATAGCACTGACATCTTCTGCAGCACTGTACAGAGTACATAGTCTTGTCACTGACTGTCCTCAGAGGAGCTCACACTCTAATCCTACCATAGTCATAGTCTAATGTCCTAACCATATTATTATTATGTATTTATATAGCACTGACATCTTCTGCAGCACTGTACAGAGTATATAGTCTTGTCACTGACTGTCCTCAGAGGAGCTCACACTCAATCCTGTCATAGTCTAATGTCCTACCATATTATTATTATTATTATGTATTTATATAGCACTGACATCTTCTGCAGCACATTACAGAGTACATAGTCATGTCACTGACTGTCCTCAGAGGAGCTCACAATCTAATCCTACCATAGTCTAATGTCCTACCATATTATTATTATGTATTTATATAGCACTGACATCTTCTGCAGCACATTACAGAGTACATAGTCATGTCACTGACTGTCCTCAGAGGAGCTCACACTCTAATCCTACCATAGTCATAGTCTAATGTCCTAACCATATTATTATGTATTTATATAGCACTGACATCTTCTGCAGCACTGTACAGAGTATATAGTCATGTCACTGACTGTCCTCAGAGGAGCTCACACTCAATCCTGTCATAGTCTAATGTCCTACCATATTATTATTATGTATTTATATAGCGCTGACATCTTCATCAGCACTGTACAGAGTACAAAGTCATGTCACTGACTGTCCTCAGAGAAAATCACAATCTAACCCCTACCATAGTCAAATGTCCTATGTGTATGTATCGTGTAGCGTAGTCTAGGGCTAATTTAGGGGAAGCCAATTAACTTATCTGTATGTTTTGTGATGTGAGAGGAAATTTGAGTGCTCAGAGGAATCCCGCGCAGATAGGGGGAGAAAATACAAACTCCTTGCAGATGTTGAACTGGCTGGGACTCAAACCAGGGACCCAGCGCTGCAAGGCAAGAGTGCTTTCCAGTACGCCACCGTGCAGACTATGTCCTAGTTTAGACCAGGAAGCTCGTGCTGTACGGAGGGAGTGTAATCCAGTATGTCTCTGTGCTGCACAAAAAAATAAAAAGTTTTGCCGTCGCCCCTCCCCCAGGTAAATAATAAGTAACTGGTTGTTCTGGATTCCGAGAATCAGAGACTTTCACTTTCATTTCCTCTCCTGCTGCCCACGATGGCGTCTGCTGATCTGAGCGAGGAGCTGGAGTGTCCCGTCTGTCTGACCATTTATACAGATCCTGTAAGCCTGAGATGTGGTCACAACTTCTGCCGAGTCTGTATTGATCATGTGCTGGACTCACAGGAGGGGTCTGCAGGTTATTCCTGTCCTGAATGGAGAGAGAAGTACAAGGAGCGGCCTGGATTACACAGGAACATTGCTCTGAGGAACATAGCAGAGCGTTTCCTGACTACTCAGCCAGATCAGGAGGAGGCCGGAGTCCATTGTACTTACTGTATCCATTCTCCTGTACCTGCTGTTATGTCCTGTCTGCACTGTGACGCTTCTATGTGTGATAATCACCTGAGAGTCCACAGCAAGGCACCAGAACACGTCTTATGTGCCCCCACCACCTCCCCGGAGACCAGGAAATGCTCCGTCCATAAGAAGATCCTGGAGTATTACTGCACTGAGGATGCGTCATGTGTCTGTGTGTCCTGCACTCTAGCTGGAGAACATCGGGGACACCAGGTGGAGACACTACAGGAGGCCTCTGAGAATAAGAAGGAGAAGCTGAGAAATGATCTGCAGACACTGATGGCAGAGACACAGGGGGCTGAGAAAAGAGTCCAGAGTCTGGAGGAACGCAGGAGAAAAGCACAAGAAAAAGCAGCTGGTGAATCAGAGAGAGTCACTGCCCTGTTTAGAGACCTCAGGAGACGGCTGGAGGAGCTGGAGGAGAGAGTCCTGAGTGACATCATGAGGCAGGCAGAGATGATGTCACAATCCTATGATGACATCATCAGGCAGCTGGAGATAAAGAAGGCGGAGCTGTCCAGGAAGATGCGTCACATTGAGGAGCTGTGTCACATGACTGATCCACTGACTGTCTTACAGGAATCAGACACAGGTGACTTGTGTGACACGGAGGACAGACATGATAAGCAGCTCCATGATGGAGGGGATCTGGATGTGGCCGGCATCTCACACACATTACACACAGGACTGGCTGATATCATGTCTGGGGTAATTGTGCAGAAACATACAGACACACAGGACACGCCCTCACTATCCAAGCCACGCCCCCAGCCCTCAACCACCGCACAACACACACAGGCCTATCCACATTCCAGTATAGAGGACAGAGTTCTCGTCACTACTAAACTATCCAGGCCACGCCCCCAACCCTCCCCCACCGCAAAACACACACAGCGCCAGGCTGGGGGGACACATATTGGGGCTGCACACCAAACATCAGGGCTGCCAGTGTATGCAGACATATTACTGGATGTAACCACAGCTGGTAATTATCTACATATATCAGATGACAGGAAAACTGCATCCCTGTCACATAGAGAGCAGAACCGCCCAGACACAGCAGAGAGATTTCAGTCTTATCCTCAGGTGTTGAGCAGCCGGAGTTTCTCCTCAGGGAGACATTACTGGGAAGTGGATGTTGGGAGATCAGGTAGCTGGAGAGTCGGGATGTGTTACCCCAGTATAGCCAGGAGGGGAGGAGAGCAGTCACTGATTGGAGGGAATAACAAGTCCTGGTGTTTGTGCAGGGATTTGGGTAATCAGTACTCCGTGATACATGACAGGGAAGTGATCCGGTTACCTGATGGGATCCCCAGTAATAGAGTCAGGATATGTCTGGATTATGAGGTCGGGCAGATCTCCTTTTATGCCCTGTGTGACCCCATCAGACACCTCCACACCTTCACTGCCACCTTCACTGAGCCCCTCCATGCTGCGTTATATGTAGGGTGGGGAGGCTGTATAAAGATATCTGGGGGGAGTCAGGGGGTGTGAGAGCTCTGCCCACTGGTGACATCACAGGGAGAGGACTGTGATTGGCTGATTGTCCTGCCAGTAATTACTAGCTGTCTGTGATTTCCAGGGACAATTCCTGGTTTCTGTTATATCCTGAAATCCTCATTTATTGTCACATGATTATAATTGTATTTGTAGATCTGTCCCTGATAATAATCTCTATACTCTGTATTACTTCCAGTGATGAGCTGCCTGTGATAAGAAACATGTCACATAATTTCTACATATTTTACTTATATTCTGGATTTGTTTTAAATTAAATAAGTAAATATTATAAAGCAGATAAACAAGAAGCATGACTCATGAGTATAAATATAACTGTGTCCAGCAGGGGGAGCTTCTGACACCTCATTAGGTTTGTACAGCCCTGCTTATCAGGCGTGGTTCAGTAATGAGATTGCACTGCAGATTGACTACCGCAGGAGGGACACAACCCTCTGTAAAGAGATGTGCGCATCTGTAAGAGCCTTTACAAATAAAATAAGCATTCCCCAATCAGCAGCCTGTCCTAATATGACCCAGGCAATGGCTTCAGTGATCACCACAATATAGCAGGAGGTACTGCTCTGTAGTCAGTTCTGTTATATCGAACACTGCCATTCCAGCGCAGGAGACTTGGGCGCAGCAGTGAGTAACGTCGGCGCTGTCAGAAGACAGAGCTGAAGTTACTTATAAAACACAGTAATACAGTCGCAAGCAATAGCTGGAAGCCGAATTATTTCATTCCCCACCATCCATGGCGGCCTGGAGGAGGAATAGTATTTAACATGGCCCGGACTTGTGCAGAAGCAGGATCAGCCATATACCGGCTGTATCCTGCGCCCAAGTCTCCCGCGCCGATTCCTCTCCTATGCATGTTAAATACACCACTCTCCAGCCTGTGCTATGTCTGGATATGACCCAGGCCATGGCTGCAGTGACCAGCATATAGTGCGAATAGTACGAGACTCTCCTGCTTCCTCCTCCCCCCTCGCTTGCTCATCCTTTGTGTCAGGGTGTGAATAGTGTGTGTGTGTGGGGGGGGGGGGGGGGGTCTCGGCTATATTGGCTGCAGGAGGCTTATCAATGTATCCTGGCTGCCTCCTCCATGTACCCCCCTCCCCCCAGGGGGCGGAGCCACACCTGAGCCCGGATGTCACATGATTTTCCTTCCATGTTACACATTGATGATACTTAGAGAGAGTCTGTACAGAGCTCAGCCCCAAAACTGTCACCCTAATAAGTCATTCATCCTTTTTAGGCTCCCTGCACACTGCATGCGATTCCCATTCCGCTTTTTAATCGGTTTTTACATCTGATTCTAATTCAGATTTTTAATCTTTACTGCATGCTGCATTTTTTGATCCATTTTTGTGTTGAATGTATTCAGGGAAAATCGGAAATGAAAATCTAAATCAGAATCGGAATCGCAAAACGGATTTGCAGTGTGCAGAGAGCCTAAAAGCGGTTCTGTGGCATCTGAAAAAACAAACAAACTGACCCTTACCTGGGGCTTCTATCGGCCCCCTGTAGCTGTCATGTCCCGCGCCGCCCTCCTCTGATCAACCGTTCCCCACCGCCGGCCCCAGTCTAATGACGCGTCTAATGCAACTGCGCGCACACTATTCATCTTGTTAGACGAATAAATAATCGTTGCCAGCGGCGGGAATCGGAGCATCCTAGGAGGACGGCGCGGGACATGACAGCTACGGGGGGCCGATAGAAGCCCCAGGTAAGTAGTCATGTCACTGACTGTCCTCAGAGGAGCTCACAATCTAATCCTACCATAGTCATTGTGTAATGTCCTACCATATTATTATTATTATGTATTTATATAGCACTGACATCTTCTGCAGCATATTACAGAGTACATAGTCATGTCAATGACTGTCCTCAGAGGAGCTCACAATCTAATCCTACCATAGTCATAGTCTAATGTCCTACCATATTATTATTATGTATTTATATAGCACTGACATCTCCTGCAGCACATTACAGAGTACATAGTCATGTCACTGACTGTCCTCAGAGGAGCTCACAATCTAATCCTACCATAGTCATAGTCTAATGTCCTACCATATTATTATGTATTTATATAGCACTGACATCTTCTGCAGCACATTACAGAGTACATAGTCATGTCACTGACTGTCCTCAGAGGAGCTCACACTCTAATCCTGCCATAGTCATAGTCTAATGTCCTACCATATTATTATTATGTATTTATATAGCACTGACATCTCCTGCAGCACATTACAGAGTACATAGTCATGTCACTGACTGTCCTCAGAGGAGCTCACGCTCTAATCCTACCATAGTCATAGTCTAATGTCCTACCATATTATTATTATGTATTTATATAGCACTGACATCTTCTGCAGCACATTACAGAGTACATAGTCATGTCACTGACTGTCCCCAGAGGAGCTCACTATCTAATCCTACCATAGTCATAGTCTAATGTCCTACCATATTATTATTATGTATTATATAGCACTGACATCTTCTGCAGCACATTACAGAGTACATAGTCATGTCACTGAATGTCCTCAGAGGAGCTCACACTCTAATCCTACCATAGTCATAGTCTAATGTCCTACCATATTAATATTATGTATTATATAGCACTGACATCTTCTGCAGCACATTACAGAGTACATAGTCATGTCACTGACTGTCCTCAGAGGAGCTCACACTCTAATCCTACCATAGTCATAGTCTAATGTCCTACCATATTATTATTATGTATTTATATAGCACTGACATCTCCTGCAGCGCATTGCAGAGTACATAGTCATGTCACTGACTGTCCTCAGAGGAGCTCACACTCTAATCCCACCATAGTCATAGTCTAATGTCCTACCATATTATTATTATGTATTTATATAGCACTGACATCTTCTGCAGCACATTACAGAGTACATAGTCATGTCACTGACTGTCCTCAGAGGAGCTCACAGTCTAATCCCACCATAGTCATAGTGTAATGTCCTACCATATTATTATTATGTATTTATAGAGCACTGACATCTTCTGCAGCACATTACAGAGTACATAGCCATGTCACTGACTGTCCTCAGAGGAGCTCACACTCTAATCCTACCATAGTCAGAGTCTAATGTCCTACCATATTATTATTATTATGTATTTATATAGCACTGACATCTCCTGCAGCACATTACAGAGTACATATTCATGTCACTGACTGTTCTCAGAGGAGCTCACACTCTAATCCTACCATAGTCATAGTCTAATGTCCTACCATATTACTTTTATGTATTTATATAGCAGTGACATCTTCTGCAACACATTACAGAGTACATAGTCATGTCACTGACTGTCATCAGAGGAGCTCACACTCTAATCCTACCATAGTCATAGTCTAATGTCCTACCATATTACTTTTATGTATTTATATAGCAGTGACATCTTCTGCAACACATTACAGAGTACATAGTCATGTCATTGACTGTCCTCAGAGGAGCTCACACTCTAATCCTACCATAGTCATAGTCTAATGTCCTACCATATTATTATTATGAATTTATACAGCAGTGACATCTTCTGACTGTCCTCAGAGGAGCTCACACTCTAGTCCTACCATAGTCCTAGTGTAATGTCCTACCATATTATTATTATGTATATATATAGCAGTGACATCTTCTGCAGCACATTACAGAGTACATAGTCATGTCACTGACTGTCCTCAGAGGAGCTCACACTCTAATCCTACCATAGTCATAGTGTAATGTCCTACCATATTAATATTATGTATTTATATAACACTGATATCTCCTGCAGCACATTACAGAGTACATAGTCATGTCACTGACGGTCCTCAGAGGAGCTCACACTCTAATCCTACCATAGTCATAGTCTAATGTCCTACCATATTATTATTATTATTATTATTATGTATTTATATAGCACTGACATCTTCTGCAGCACATTACAGAGTACATAGTCATGTCACTGACTGTCCTCAGAGGAGCTCACAATCTACTCCTACCATAGTCATAGTCTAATGTCCTACCATATTATTATTATGTATTTATATAGCACTGACATCTCCTGCAGCACATTACAGAGTACATAGTCATGTCACTGACTGTCCTCAGAGGAGCTCACAATCTAATCCTACCATAGTCATAGTCTAATGTCCTACCATATTATTATTATGTATTTATATAGCACTGACATCTTCTGCAGCACATTACAGAGTACATAGTCATGTCACTGACTGTCCTCAGAGGAGCTCAAACTCTAATCCTACCAGAGTCATAGTCTAATGTCCTACCATATTATTATTATGTATTTATATAGCACTGACATCTCCTGCAGCACATTACAGAGTACATAGTCATGTCACTGAATGTCCTCAGAGGAGCTCACACTCTAATCCTGCCATAGTCATAGTCTAATGTCCTACCATATTATTATGTATTTATATAGCACTGACATCTCCTGCAGCACATTACAGAGTACATAGTCATGTCACTGACTGTCCTCAGAGGAGCTCACGCTCTAATCCTACCATAGTCATAGTCTAATGTCCTACCATATTATTATTATGTATTTATATAGCACTGACATCTTCTGCAGCACATTACAGAGTACATAGTCATGTCACTGACTGTCCCCAGAGGAGCTCACTATCTAATCCTACCATAGTCATAGTCTAATGTCCTACCATATTATTATTATGTATTATATAGCACTGACATCTTCTGCAGCACATTACAGAGTACATAGTCATGTCACTGAATGTCCTCAGAGGAGCTCACACTCTAATCCTGCCATAGTCATAGTCTAATGTCCTACCATATTATTATTATTATGTATTATATAGCACTGACATCTTCTGCAGCACATTACAGAGTACATAGTCATGTCACTGACTGTCCTCAGAGGAGCTCACACTCTAATCCTACCATAGTCATAGTCTGATGTCCTACCATATTATTATTATGTATTATATAGCACTGACATCTTCTGCAGCACATTACAGAGTACATAGTCATGTCACTGAATGTCCTCAGAGGAGCTCACACTCTAATCCTACCATAGTCATAGTCTAATGTCCTACCATATTTTTATTATGTATTATATAGCACTGACATCTTCTGCAGCACATTACAGAGTACATAGTCATGTCACTGACTGTCCTCAGAGGAGCTCACAATCTAATCCTACCATAGTCATAGTCTAATGTCCTACCATATTATTATTATGTATTATATAGCACTGACATCTTCTGCAGCACATTACAGAGTACATAGTCATGTCACTGAATGTCCTCAGAGGAGCTCACAATCTAATCTTACCATAGGCATAGTGTAATGTCCTACCATATTATTATTATGTATTTATATAGCACTGACATCTTCTGCAGCACATTACAGAGTACATAGTCATGTCACTGACTGTCCTCAGAGGAGCTCACACTCTAATCCTGCCATAGTCATAGTCTAATGTCCTACCATATTATTATGTATTTATATAGCACTGACATCTTCTGCAGCACATTACAGAGTACATAGTCATGTCACTGACTGTCCTCAGAGGAGCTCACACTCTATTCCTACCATAGTCATAGTCTAATGTCCTACCATATTATTATTATGTATTTATAGAGCACTGACATCTTCTGCAGCACATTACAGAGTACATAGTCATGTCACTGACTGTCCTCAGAGGAGCTCACACTCTAATCCTGCCATAGTCATAGTCTAATGTCCTACCATATTATTATTATGTATTTATATAGCACTGACATCTCCTGCAGCACATTACAGAGTACATAGCCATGTCACTGACTGTCCTCAGAGGAGCTCACACTCTAATCCTACCATAGTCATAGTCTAATGTCCTACCATATTATTATTATGTATTTATATAGCACTGACATCTTCTGCAGCACATTACAGAGTACATAGTCATGTCACTGACTGTCCTCAGAGGAGCTCACACTCTAATCCTACCATAGTCATAGTCTAATGTCTTACCATATTATTATGTATTTATATAGCACTGACATCTTCTGCAGCACATTACAGAGTACATAGTCATGTCACTGACTGTCCTCAGAGGAGCTCACACTCTAATCCTACCATAGTCATAGTGTAATGTCCTAGCATATTATTATTATTATGTATTTATATAGCAGTGACATCTTCTGCAGCACATTACAGAGTACATAGTCATGTCACTGACTGTCCTCAGAGGAGCTCACACTCTAATCCTGCCATAGTCATAGTCTAATGTCCTACCATATTATTATTATGTATTTATATAGCACTGACATCTCCTGCAGCACATTACAGAGTACATAGCCATGACACTGACTGTCCTCAGAGGAGCTCACACTCTAATCCTACCATAGTCATAGTCTAATGTCCTACTGTCACAGGAGCCCTCAGTGGCTGACCGCACTTAGCCTTCTAAACGGTGCCAGCGCACGGATCGTGCGAACTCTGGTCGCAGTCAATGCGCGGGAACCGTTAAGAATTAGCCGCAGACAACTCAGAAGGGAGCCTGTGAGACACGGGTAATTACAACTTCACCCACTGGTTCAGGGTACTGCCACCACCGCGGTTACCATGGGACCGTGGAACCCATTAACTGACTAGTCCTGCGAATAAAACGGTTAACACACGATATTCTGTCTAGCCAACAACAAACAAACAGTAGCGTATCTTCAGAGACCCGGGATCAGTTCTGTGTGTGCTGATAAGCAGGATAGCGGAACAGTGAATGACTTGGAGGAAGTCTTTATTCACAGCAATATAAATAATTAATATATACAGACAATTATTAAAATCAACAATTATTGAAACAGTAATAGCCAGTATGAAAAATAAAAGAAGGGAGAAAAATACTTAGTTCCTGGAAAGATGTCCTTTTTGTGGGAAAAATCAGAGTTCTGGTTTTCAATCAAGTTCAAGCAAAACGGTTTCAAGTTCTTAGAGTTCTTTGTTCAGATCGGTCAGCAAAATGGCCACCAGCCCTATGTCCTCTGGCTGGCAGCAGATTGTCATGAAGATGGTAAAGGGAGGAATCTCCTTCCCAGGCAGCTCATTCACTTTTAATGGAGCTGAGCTCAGAGGCGGGCTCCCAGAGTCGGCCCCCAGGCCGGACTATGGTAATCACATGTGGGCAGGGGCTTTAGCAACCTCATAATCCTGACATGTTCCCTAGGCAGACCTGCGCGGCCGGCCCACAAATAATAATTACATATTCTCGATCCCCAGAACCTACCGATTAATATGATATCAAACTTGGGCATGTTTGCATGCCTGGTTAAAAAACGGTGGAATTCCCAGAGTTCTGTTTAGGACAGTGGCCCAAATTTAATATCAAAACACTCACAAGATCCGGACCAGCAGAATGATATAACTTTCACATTTCTCACCTGAACGGTATTGCTTAAACATGCTCAAAATACTAAACTCCATGCTTTCTAATATGGCTCCGGCCGGTCTGAGCAGAGCAGATTTTTTGAATAGCCCCCTGCTGGGAGCTCATCCTGTCTTCCCCAAAAGGCAGAGTGAGTTCTCTGCTGGCTAATTAACATCTAGATGTCACCTGGTTCCCAGAGCCAAAAGGGAAATTGTGCCTTCCACAGGGAATATGTCCAAGCTAATTAACACCTTCCCCCCAGGCTGTCACTTCAGCTAAGACAGATTCCCCAGCTGTTTTTAAGCAGAGGGATACTACACATCAGATCTTGGTTCTATTGATCTGAGGCGCAATCGATGCAGGGATCGAGTGCGATCGTTCTCTTCTTCACGGGCGGTTCCAGGACGCGCCTGCGTCCCCGCAACCGTCCGTGACAGCCCTCCCCCTTGTCCGCGGCTTAGCCACTCATCCGCACGATGTGTGGCGGCGCCGCTAACCTGGCTGACGGGCCTCGAGTTGCCGGTACGGCGGGAAAACCTATTGGAGCCTGTGGCTCGGTTCCCCTGGACCGGTCGCGGTCTGCTACCCTCAGGGTTGACCCAACATGGACCGTTCTGGACAGGGCGTTTGCGCCACTGCAGTCGGACGTGGTGTCTGCCGGGACTGCTGACAACGGGCAGTGGGTTGGTTAGGTCAACAGCCAGCCCACGCAGGGTTCCCCTGCTGAGTGGCTGTGGACCTAAGGGAACCCCGCGGGAATCCCTGGACCTTCCCAGCTCCTGACAGACGGCACATGCCCTGCAGTAGTTTGCTACATCCCTGTTCATCCGGGGCCAATAAAACTGGTTCCGAATACCGGCGAGTGTCTTGCGGACACCCGAGTGCCCTGTCAGAGGATTACCATGTGCGGATTTCAGCACATGTCCCCTGAACGCACTCGGGACCACAAGCCACTTGGTATTCGCGTGGGATCTACCTGTAGGGGGCTGTACAGACTCACTGTACAGTCTCCCACCTTCCCAGTACACCTTGAAAGCGGCCCCGTCTGCGAGGGGCTCAGCGGCTTGCTGCCTGAGCACCTCCAGGCTTGGGTCACTTTGTAGTGCGGCTGAGAATATGGCCCTGTCAGTTTCAGCCAACTGGCTCATGTCACACGAGGCCAGCGGCTGAAAGGTCTCAGCCCTGCGGTCAGAGGAGGGGGAGGAGGCCGGAACCCCCTCCACCTGTTCTGAGCTCGGGTTCTGAGCAGTGCAGCTGCACGGTACTGCTAGCACAGGTACACTGTCAGAATGGCACAGACGGACATTACTCAAATCATCATTGCATGCAGTAATGACATTGACAGGTATAGACATTTTTTCATTACAGACAGGTTGTACAGTAAACTCAGGTACAGCTACAGCATCATCACAACAGACAGTCTGTACATCAAACTCAGGTGCCTTTGAAGCAGGCACTATTGAACCTGGTACCCTTGAACTGGGCACATTCAACCCACCTCCCCCTGGTGCTCCCTCAAGTGTATAAAGTACCTGGTGGTGGGTGGAGAGTCCGTCTCCTTCCGTGAGCGACAAGGCGGTCGTGGCAGGTTCATAGTAGGACACAAGCTTGCCCAAATCAGTCCCTAGCAACACAGGGACTGGGAGATCCTTCATAACCCCAACAACCCGTTCTTGGACTCCTCCCACTCCCCAATCCAGCTTCACTCTTGCGTGGGCTATGTGGAAAAGGGTGCCCTCTACTCCAGTAAGGGCAAGGGATCGGCTGGAGCTGATGCTCTCCTTTGGTACAAGGTGTGAGTGAACTAACGTGATGTCAGCTCCGGTGTCTCGGAATCCGGTGACAACTTTGCCGTTCACTCTAACAAGTTGCTGCTGGTCGGTTCGGTCGCGGATTTCCTTTCCGCGGGCAAACAGGACAAAATCTGATGATCCAGGCTGTGGTTCGCTGGCGGGTTGTCTCTGCTGTGGGTGAGGTGCAGGTGATGCAGATGATCCAGGTGCTGGTGGTGTCTGTCTCCGCTCCGGGCAGTCGAACTTCATGTGTCCGGGCTGGCGGCAGTAGTGACAGGTGACCTCTCCAGGCGCTGCAGGCCTGGGTGCAGCAGCTGCGCTGGGTGGCCTCTGTGGCGGACGGCTCACAGGGGCAGGAGAGTCTGCCAGAGTATTGGGCGGACCTCCTCTCCAGCTGGATGGGACAGTTCTGCGGGTATCAGCCACCCGGGTAGTTGCAAAAGTCTCAGCAAGGTCTGCAGCGACAGTGGCTGAAGTCGGCCTGCGTTCTAACACAAACTGTCGTACATCAGCAGGGCAAATGTTCAGAAATTGTTCCAGGACTATCAAGTCCTCCAGGACGCCATAAGACCCTTTGGTGAGGCCTAGTGTCCACTGGCGGAGTGTGGTGAGCAAGCTGCTGACCACATCTCGGTACGAATCAGAAGACTTTTTCTGCCAGGCCCTGAACTTTTTCCGATAGGCTTCAGGCGTCAGCTGGTACTTAGTAATGATAGCGTCTTTTATAGCAGCATAATCATTATCCTTCTCCGCTGGCAATTCTGCGAAGGCATCAAGCGCTTTGTAGCGCAGCAAAGGTGTCAGATGTTTGGCCCACTGGTCTTGGGACAGACGATACTGACGGCATGCTTTTTCAAAAGACCGCAAAAACAAGTCAATGTCAGTGTCTTTTTCAATATTAGCAAATTTAAATTTTGCACTTACGGGTGCTGCAGCTCCTTCAGCAGGGAGGCTGGGCGGTGAACTCCGGCTGGCCTGTTGAACCTTTGCCATGTTGAGCTCATGCTGTCGTCTCTCCCGCGCCTCTGCAGATTGGCGTTCCTCTCGCTTTTGCTCCGCCATGTACTGCAGGTACTTGTCCAGGTCAGTCTCCATGAGCTTTTGTAATGCCTGCTGCATTACCGGGTCAGCACCCATGGACAGTCCAGTACTGGCCAGTTCCGGGCGAGTACTGTCAGAAACTCTGGGATTGGGGTCCACACTGACATTCTCCGGCGTAACTGTTGATGCAGGGCCCTCAGGATGCACAACCTCTGTACGGTCAGGAGTCTCAGTCTCTGGTTCCCCTCGATTGTCGGATGGGCTGGTATCCACCTCAGCGGACACTCCCGGCTCCCGCAGTTGCTGGGTATCCCATCTGGACAAGTCGACTATCAGGTCCCGTTTTGTCTTGCGGAGGATGCCAATGCCCCTCTCTTCGCAAAGATTTTCCAGGTCTGCTAGGCACATGTTCTGGTAGTTCCCGGACATTTCCATGCCAAATAAAATAAAACTTTGGGGGAGGGGTACTGGCTACACAGTCTCTCTGTATATATAAAAAATATATTGGCTTCCAGCTACACCAACGAATTAGTTCGTTTCTTGATAGCGCTAGCGCTATCTTAGATACTTTCAGCACAACACAGGTCCCAACCGCTGCCTAACACTGTCACAGGAGCCCTCAGTGGCTGACCGCACTTAGCCTTCTACACGGTGCCAGCGCACGGATCGTGCGAACTCTGGTCGCAGTCAATGCGCGGGAACCGTTAAGAATTAGCCGCAGACAACTCAGAAGGGAGCCTGTGAGACACGGGTAATTACAACTTCACCCACTGGTTCAGGGTACTGCCACCACCGCGGTTACCATGGGACCGTGGAACCCATTAACTGACTAGTCCTGCGAATAAAACGGTTAACACACGATATTCTGTCTAGCCAACAACAAACAAACAGTAGCGTATCTTCAGAGACCCGGGATCAGTTCTGTGTGTGCTGATAAGCAGGATAGCGGAACAGTGAATGACTTGGAGGAAGTCTTTATTCACAGCAATATAAATAATTAATATATACAGACAATTATTAAAATCAACAATTATTGAAACAGTAATAGCCAGTATGAAAAATAAAAGAAGGGAGAAAAATACTTAGTTCCTGGAAAGATGTCCTTTTTGTGGGAAAAATCAGAGTTCTGGTTTTCAATCAAGTTCAAGCAAAACGGTTTCAAGTTCTTAGAGTTCTTTGTTCAGATGGGTCAGCAAAATGGCCACCAGCCCTATGTCCTCTGGCTGGCAGCAGATTGTCATGAAGATGGTAAAGGGAGGAATCTCCTTCCCAGGCAGCTCATTCACTTTTAATGGAGCTGAGCTCAGAGGCGGGCTCCCAGAGTCGGCCCCCAGGCCGGACTATGGTAATCACATGTGGGCAGGGGCTTTAGCAACCTCATAATCCTGACATGTTCCCTAGGCAGACCTGCGCGGCCGGCCCACAAATAATAATTACATATTCTCGATCCGCAGAACCTACCGATTAATATGATATCAAACTTGGGCATGTTTGCATGCCTGGTTAAAAAACGGTGGAATTCCCAGAGTTCTGTTTAGGACAGTGGCCCAAATTTAATATCAAAACACTCACAAGATCCGGACCAGCAGAATGATATAACTTTCACATTTCTCACCTGAACGGTATTGCTTAAACATGCTCAAAATACTAAACTCCATGCTTTCTAATATGGCTCCGGCCGGTCTGAGCAGAGCAGATTTTTTGAATAGCCCCCTGCTGGGAGCTCATCCTGTCTTCCCCAAAAGGCAGAGTGAGTTCTCTGCTGGCTAATTAACATCTAGGTGTCACCTGGTTCCCAGAGCCAAAAGGGAAATTGTGCCTTCCACAGGGAATATGTCCAAGCTAATTAACACCTTCCCCCCAGGCTGTCACTTCAGCTAAGACAGATTCCCCAGCTGTTTTTAAGCAGAGGGATACTACACATCAGATCTTGGTTCTATTGATCTGAGGCGCAATCGATGCAGGGATCGAGTGCGATCGTTCTCTTCTTCACGGGCGGTTCCAGGACGCGCCTGCGTCCCCGCAACCGTCCGTGACACCTACCATATTATTATTATGTATTTATATAGCACTGACATCTTCTGCAGCACATTACAGAGTACATAGTCATGTCACTGACTGTCCTCAGAG